>NC_136057.1:1370805451-1371022951 GCF_964261635.1 Lissotriton helveticus
TAATGGCTTGGTTGAGAGGACAAATAGAATGATCAAGGAACACATTCAACTTGCCATAACCAACTCCCATGATCTAGAATCGTCCCTACGTGACTGCTTATGGGCATCACACACCACAACTAACCTTATAACATGTCTCCCCTTTTGTTTCCCTCTGAGGGAGAGAGCCCTGCACTAAACTTAACCCTAGTTGGTTGGGAGGGGGTGGAGCAGTAAACACTAACCCTGAGGAGGTTGGCAGGAAGATCGATCTGCACCAGTCTAAGTATAAAGAATGGTATGACAGAAAGAATGGGGTAAAGGCCCCCAGCTGGAGAATAGGTGATGTGGTGCAGATAAAGAGAAGCGTGAAAGACCCACACAGTTTTAGCAAATTCTACCCTCCTTGTCACATAGTAAAGGCATTCAACAACATAGTTTTCCTTGATAATGGACAATGGTGGAGTTGCGACAAAGTGGTAAAGTCTAAAGTGTTTACATGAGATGTACCAATTGTTTTTGCTGCTATTTTCCCTTTAGGGAGGGAGGTGTGTTATAAACGTTCTTCTTTTACCTTGGTACATTCAGTTTTCCCCTCTTCTACCCGCTACTTGGTTTCCTCCACCGAGAGCTCACCGTAGAATGTTGGCACTATTGTCAGTTGAGGAGATTGGATGACCAATAAAGGAATGCTGTTAATCTTCTCCTGTGCCGGTCATTCCTTACTTTCAACAGTTTTATATTAAAATAAACAGTGAAATGCAGCAAAAAACAAAGGTTACAGGGATTTTATAGTTGGGAATTAGAATTCTAAAAAACTTTAGGAATTTGCTGAAAAAACAAAAGCTACAGGGAAGTAATAGGTTCAGACTTTACACACCAAATGATGCCCCCCGCAATGCACTGCTTATGTCCTCACATATTACATCACTCATGATATGGTCAGTGACCTCTCTGATGACCTCATCCAGCAAAGTAAACTTCAATATTCTTCATAAAATACCATTTACATTTTTTTAAATAAGAAAAGGAGACCGGTGAAAGACGTACAGCAGGGAGGTCACTATAACCTTTATGATTAACATATTTTTTATAGTTTTCGGGACTTATAAAATAAGACGCATTGCAACCAATACAAAGGGTGAAAGTAATTAGTGGCATGACAATGACAATACGAAGAGCCCCATACAGCAATATAAACCCATTCCTCTTGGAAGTATTGTTAAATTGAGACCATATCTCTCCACCCCGCCTCCCTCAAACCATTTTCTCCATATTTTGGCATGCTTAAATAGATAACCCCATGCTTCGTAGACCGGCTTCTTTTGTTGGGGGACATCAATCCCCCCCTTTCTACAGTGCCAGCGAGGGAGGGGGGGGGGGAGCTGAATGAGCTGCGATGTCCCGCTTGGCCACTAGCAGCTCAGTGTAACCTTAACTACTACACCTGTGTTTCACCCACGCGAAGAGTTCAGCAGATAGTCCAGTCTCTTCTAAATCACTACTCTAAACACTAATGACTAAAGTTAAACGTCTCCCCGTACAGGTGAGTCTATCCCAAACCACAACACCACCATTCGTTAAACTGGAAAGAGGTTTTAGTGCAGACATCCGTTTTACACAAACCACTACAACACACACCCAGTAGAGAGCTCTTAGCGGACAGGCCTCTGTCACAAAGCACTAGTAAAATTTTTCTTCTTCCTGGAGGAAGGTGTCCGAGGTCAGTCTGTTGCAAACCACTACTCCACTAAGCTAGAGAGAGGTCTTAGGTAACAGATGAATTTATTGCAAACTACTACCACACTTATTCATCACAAAGAAGAAAGGTCTTAGCATAAATAACACACCTCTTTAAAAACTGAATTATAGTTCAGTTGATACAGGTTAGAAATGCTCACACTCAGTAATAGTACAGAAAGAATAGTAATGTAACTTTTGCATGTAGCTCAGTATATATCTTTCTGTCAAACTTTTATGTAACTCACTGGATGATGTCACTGTCCATTTCATGAGTGCTGTAATATGTGAGGTCATACGCAGGATATTGCAGGGGGCGTACGTGCTAGTTAGCTCGGGTAACTATAACGACTGAATTTCTATGGTTTTGTGTCTGTAAAATCGAAACCTAACTATAACGTCCCTGTATTCTTTGTTTTTCCCAGTGCATATATATGTTATATACATTTGACCATTATGAATACTGGGCACACTTTCACATTTTCTGTGAAAGAGGGTGGGCTAATAATCGTATTAGTCTTTAATAGTATTGAAACTTTTCAATTATAAAAGCTAGGGCACTTTTCATTGTGTGAGAGAACGTGAGGCAGGAATTTGGGGTTTTTAAGGTTACTCAACACACCTGAAGTTATATTCCTTGTTTGTTTGTGAAGGCAGCAGATTATTTTTACAGTCCACTTTTAAAGAATTATATTACAATGTATTCCAAGGTGGATCCCAGTGTAAAAGATGCATGGTGTTTCCTTGAAGTCTTCATCAACAGGCCAAGATTTAAGAAAGAGACAACTACATTTTTGTCAAAAAGATTCCTGTTGCTAAGTTTGGAGAGGTGGGGTCGAATAGCCCAATACATTTTAACAGTTTACACACCAGCAGATGTTCACCTAATGGTAAAACTGGGCTATCACCTGCAGACATGGCTGATCTGTAGTTATTTGCAATACTGTAAGCTAAGCCTTGCTCCTCCAAAGATAAGTTTATCCCGTTAAGCACCTCTGTTCCCAAGCGATTGAAATCCATTTCCAACCCACACTTGGTCCATCGACCACTGTGCAGACTTGTCATTTATTGGTGCTGGTAATCCTTAGAGAGTCCGTCAGAATCTGGAACCATATTGTGCTCTCCATTGTGGAGTCACCATGATGATATCTGTTTTCTATTTCATGGCCTGGGAGACTACTCTCTGGATCATGACAAATGGAGGGAAGCCATAATTCTGTGCTCTTCCCCCCCCCCCCCCCCCAATCCTTAAGAAATTAATAGGGCTTAGGGCTTCATGTTTCAGTCTCCAACTGAAAGTGTGGAAGCTATTTGCTCCGGCATGATGCAGATTTTTCTAGCCCGCACAATCCCTTATGGTTGAGAAGAGCCTATGAGACAGTTATATTCAACTGGCAGTCGCTGCCTTTGAAAATGTGAATGCCAGATCACTACATTGCCAGTCCTTGGCAGATATTCTGGAGCCCCCAACAGCCCATATTGAAGGCAATAACTCAGAAAAAATCTTCTGCCAAATTTGCTAACATCTTAGACTTTGCCTGACCTGTTGGTTTGTAATGTGCTGCTGAGTCATTATCCTATTATGAGTAGGATGCTACATATCACTCTGTCCCTTGTGAGGCACTGCATAACAAATCGGCCAACTAGGAGCGCCACACAGTAGATAAGCTACTCTTCTTCTGACCATTTCTTCCTATAGCGAGGTCATTGCATCTGGCTTCCCATCCTAACCTGTTGGCATCTGACTCTGTGACTACATGTAGACTGGCTACAAAGATTGATCTGCAACTCCAAGCCTCTGAGTGCATTAGTCACCATTTGAGTTTCTGCCTGGCTTGGTCCAGGAACTATCTTTCGATGATACGTCATATGCATGCGTGTATGGATGATTTTCAATCTCTGTAATGTTCTGTATTGAAGTAGTGCATGAAATATGGCTTGAATTGAGAAGACCACAAGGTCCACAATCCTTGCCACCTGTTCACTCAATGTGACCTGGCTGTAATGCATATTGTATCTAGATTATTTCCTTACAGCCTTGCTCTTCCTCTCCGGTAATTGCAAGGTTGCTGGTGAAGAATTGGTCACAAAAAAAGAAAGTAATTCCATTCATTGTTTCTGATGGACTTCCGAATTGAGTGAAATTGATGATGAATCCCAGATTCTGCAGCAAGTCTTTAGCCATGTTCATGTGAAATTGGAGAGTGGGAACACGTCCTAAGGCATGAAATGCCCATCGATCCTGTACTCCAAATTCGCTCATCTCGTGCTCGCAGCCATTCCACTATGGATCTCATTACGTTGTTGAAACACCACTGGGCGAATGATAATCTGAAAAAAAGGCCTTGGAATTCAAGGTACTTGATCTAACTATTGGAATTGTAGAAATCTGCAACAGACTGAAAGGGATAGAGCCATTAGGTACACGTCTTTCAGGTCTAAGCGTACCACTCAGTCTTATGGGAAAATGTCAGTCAGTACATTTAAACTGCTGAATTTTCACAAGTTTATAATCAGTTCAAAACCTGAATCGGTCTTTAAAGTGAAGCCCCTTGAAGGAAAATCGTGGAATGAATCTCCCTTTTCTCAAAATTAAGATAGATACTTGACAGGCGTAGTTTATCTCTTGTTGTTGAAAAAACAACGTGTTGGGGGTTTAAAATTGTATTTGGAGACCTTGTATGCTTTGAAGGACCGATTCTTTGTAACTCAGTCCCTCCCAACTATGTTAAAAATGTTGCACAGTTCCATTTCGCTGAACATTTGAATGTGGAACATTGCTTACCAGAATAAACTTTGGGGGGCAAATTGGAGCCCCGGAAGTGTACTCTGTGGCCCAGTCTGCGAATAGACCTGCCTTGAGATGGGAAGGAGTTGTTGAAGTCAGAGATGTTTGTCATGAACTGAGTTAGTTTTGGACCTTGCTGAAACAGACTAAATGTTAGTACTTCCTCAGCCTTCATGCCACAAACGCTCTGCAAAAGAAAATACAAATAAAGTAAAAGCCAGGCCAAAGCCTAGGTTCTTTTGACCAATCATCTTCAGGCCGTGCGATGAAGGGATGGACACCTGCAGTTTGTTGGATGCAGGGCTGGTGGTCTGGGGCACAGCTGCTCACTGTCTATATTGACATTTCCGACAGGACCTACTTTAAGGGGAAAAAAACCTCCGTGCATATTAATACAGCATCCAGTGCTGCTGAATGATAACATGTTAAGCCTGAGGAAGCTGTTAATGTGGCAGTGAAATATAACATGAAAGGCCTCATTTCCAGATGTATAGGATGTTTGGAAACCTCACGTTTCTCGCGTAGCCCAACAAGCCTCTACTTTTGAAGATGTGCTATTTCACAACAGTCGATGACTGATACTGTTCTTTCTTTCCTCACTCGGCTATAATATGTGATGCATAACAAATAATTGCACTTCCTAGCACCTCTTACTTATCCACCAAAACTAGGAGGGGTTTTAAAAGTGAACCAAACGATGACCTGAAATGTGATTTTGAAACGTTATTTTTATAGGCAAGAATAGCTAACAAGCTTTGAATGACCCACCACAGTTGCCACACCAGGAGCAAAATAAATTCAATTGTAGGAACAATTGAGGCTTTTATTACTCAACTCTAAAATCTGTTGACAAAACAAAAGCCGTTTTCTGGTATGTAGTGTTGTCAAGAGATTCTCACTGCCTGGATCTCTTAGTTCTCATAGGATAAGCTGAGATGATGGTAACTTGCGGAGGGAGAAGGCACTCAAGTAAAGCATCTGCTCGCATGGGGAAGGTTATGTCCTTCCCTCACCAACAAGAGTCTCCAAAGTTAAAAAATAAATGAGGAGGTTTCGTGGGCTTCAGTTGGGGTTGTCCCAAAATTGACTTCCCAATATCGTAGTGGGGAGTACTTCAATCAATCATGCCATTTGTATAGCGCACTACTCACCCGGGAGGGTCTCAAGGCGCTTAACTTGACTGTCTTGCATGCTGGATAGTAGGGACGAAAACCATGGACAAACTTCCTTCAGTTGATTATCGGAATTCAGGGAGGATAAGGTACCTCGGTTTCATAATGTTAATCGCACACATTTTGGTACATTGATAAGTTGCAACACAGCTGAAATTAAATATATGGTTCAGCCAATCAAGAGGTCCATACAAAAGAACAAAAATAAAAATAAACCTTATCTTTCATTTCACAGCTTTGGAACTTATTAATGTCACCAAAATATTTGTGATTATCTCTTTGTAAACTGAGTTACCTTGCATGCCCTGCTTTATGACACTATATATTTTTTCACACCAAAGCGATTCCAGCTTACAGCAATCTCTCAACTGGTGCAGGCAAAACTGGTGAACTCCAGGGATATATATATTGCAAAGGTTTTCATTCACACCACTAACACCTAACTAGAGGAGATAAAATTATTGTACACAGATCAAAGGCTGGGAAGAGGCACAGGCAAAGGGAGGGGTCGTGGAAGGGGATAAGTAAGGGCAAGATCACAAAATCTTACAAGAGATGAAAAACCAGGAGAGGATGTGGAAAGAAAAGACCAGTATCCTCTACGCAATCAGCCAAAAAAAGTAATCCGATCGACTATGCAATAAAATCTTATTATAAATCTGTCAAACTTTCAGTTTAACCAAGATCAAATCAACCTTTTTAATAAAGGCCTGTCGACTTTTTGCCCCGGAAAACACCACAACTACACTGAAACCAAAATTGTTCTATAAATTTATCAGGAAGCTCAAACCTGCTAAATTATTTGCCAAGAAAGTAATCAGAACATCTCCAAACAAATGAAATCTCCAGAACCAAATCTCACGATAGAACAAATGCTGGATGTGATTACTGCTTACAAACTATTGTTTGACCTAAAAGACCATGAAATCACAACTAGTCAAGTCCTAAGTGAGTTGGAAATAATTACTTTTGGTCATGAACATACCAAATTCAAAAGAAAATCCAAATTCTGCCCCATATTGACACCAGGAAACCGAATCGAAACACACCGTGAATTGGTTATATCAGATCTAGAGAAAATGGAAAACCAACATTCCAACAACAAAAAGAGAGCAAATCTGACAAAAGGCGAGAGAAAAGCAATGGAGGAGCTTATTAAAAACTATTCTATTGAAATAAAACCAGCGGATAAGGGAGGAAACCTAGTCGTCATGGAAAAATCACAACACATGGAAGAAGTGAAGTACAAGAAGTACAATCTGCCCATTAAAAGAAAAGGATATTAGAACATATAAGGGCAGGACAAAATAAAAACGCTAATTACGCCATGACCACACATGCAGGCCATATGTGGCAGAACATGAAATACTCCAGCATCACTCACATTCCCAAACATGAGAGAGGCGGTGACAGAACTTTAAAACTGAGACGAATGATTATACGGTTCTGGACTAAACCGCTGTAAGGCCTCAACGCCGATGAAGAACCTTGTGCACCTATAATCAGCTCGGTTGTAGATCTGTTGATAATGACTACATGCCTTTACCCACAAAAAGGTACATTCATTTTGACATCAATGAATATATATATTAATACATTACTCACAGGATATTAGTTGTATACTGCATGTATGCCTTGTCCTTAATTTCTTTCAGCACACAGAGTCCAATTACTCAGCCACTGAGGCATCATTTTGGTCCAAGAAGAAGTTATGAGGTCTACTATTCAAGCCACATAGACACTACTTGATAGATAAACTACGATAATTTATTGTTCTCTTTGCATAATAATGAATTATGCTATTTAACCTATACTTATTGTGGCACAACTGTTTGCATCAACTTGGCATTCAGACCTATAACCAACTACTATAGTTATTATAGTCATGCAGTCCGATGGTACTATGCCTAACAATTTACCGATACCCAGACAATCATGTCAAGTCAAGTATATTAATTGAGCGCACCTATCGCCCTGGGGTCTTATGGCGCTACATCATACATTTAAACATCTTATGTTGTCATTTAATTTACCTGTCACTGTAGGTATTGGAGTATTGTTTTATGGAACTTTGAAGCTGTATATTATGCACATATCGTGTTTTGTACTACAATTCCCAGAATGCCTCATTATGGGCTAATTGGGATACCAGTATATAATTGCAATCAAGATAGGACTTGCGCGTTTTGACACAAGGTCTTTATCACTGTTGGGTAAGGTGTTAGTGGTGTGAATAAAAACCTTTTTATTTTATTTATTTATTTTTTGCAGTTTTATATAGCGCTAAAAAGACCCGAAGGGTATCAGAGCGCTTTACAGCATTTAAACATGAACAGAAACATAGACAATAGAGCAGCAAAGCATGAATAGAGATATTAGCATTAGAGCAGGATAATATGAATAGAAAAATAGACAATTCGGCTACAGCGACTAGAGTCAACAGTACTGGTGGTCACATAGATCGGGTTCATTGGCCAGATGCAGAGAGATGATGGATCAGGAGAAATTCTTTTAGTTGTCTCTTGAAGATCGTGAAGGAGGGATTAGTCCTGATGTGGGTAGGGAGGGAGTTCCAGATTTTTCGGGGCATTCCCAGAGAAAGAGCGGGAGAGGGCTTTTTGTTTGTCTTTTGGGAGGGATTAAGAAGAGCGAGTTGAAGCTTCTTAGGTTTCTTGATTGACCTGCTTTAGTGACTTTGGCTGCGAAGTAGTCCGGTTTGCCTGTGTGTAAGGCGATATGGGTGAGACAGACCGTTTTGAAAGCACAGCCGCCTTCGATGGGAAGCCATTTTAGGTCCTGTAATGGAATATATTTGGAATATATATCCCTGGAGTGCATCATTGTCTTTGGTTATTGTATATGTTTATGTATGTACTTGTGTGTATGTGTGTGTATATATATGTATAATTCACTGAAAAAAACACAGGTTTCAGGGACGTTGTAGTTAGTTGGACATTTCACTCGTACACAACCAGAGTAATTCGGCTGTTCTAGTTAGTAGAGCGAACTATAACTTGCGCCCCTGCAATGCACTGCTGATGACGTCACATATTACATCACTCATGACATGGTCAGTGACATCACTGATGACATCTCAAATGACATCACTGATGACATCGTTCAATGATGTGTGTTTCTGTAAAGTTTAAATATATTATATATATTCTATTTATGCGCCACGGTGTATTGAAAAATGAGTGGGTGTATACGTTTCTGGATGGATGATTTAGTAGGTGCATGACTGACTTTCTAAGTGACTGATTAAGCATATGTTACTTAATGGGTTAGTGAGTAAACTGTGTAAAAGTCTGTATCAGTCTATTGGTGTATAAGCGGCTGCATGGGTTGGGGAGTAGCTACATAACTGTCTATATGGGTTATTGATTGGTTGTCTGAGTATCTGTATGGGTGCCTGAGTGTCTGCGTGAGTGGGTGATTCTGTGCATAGATATGTGAGTGGGTGATTCACTGGGTGTATGGGTTCAAGAGTGCATCTGTGAAGGGCTGTATGGGTGGGTGAGTGTGTGTATGGGTGTGTTGGCGAGTGAATGGATGTCTCAGTGGTATATGTGTGACTAGCTACATATGTGAAAAGCAGTATGTGAGTGTTGGAGTGTATAAATAACTACATGAGAATGAGTGGCTGTGTGGATGAGTGTGTGCTTGTGTCAGTGATTGTATATGAGAGTAAGTATGTGTTAGTATGTGTATAAATAAGTGAGGTGGTCTGTATAGTTGGGTAAATGGATGGGATTGATTCTTTGCATGACTGAGTAGGTGTGTGAGTAAGTCTATGGATGAGTTGCGGTGTGTGAGTGTATGTATACGTGTATGACTGCATATGATAGTGCTGTATTGATGAGTGATTGCATGTGTGAGTTACTGTATAGGTGAATGAGTGTATGTGTATGTGTGTGTAGACCTAGGAATCTGTGAGTGTGTATGTAACAGCTGGTATTGGTGTGCCTATGGTTTCGAAAATGGTAGTCTGTATTTTAGAGTGGGTGTATCAAAGGTTATATTAGTGTGAGGAGGTGCATCAGATTATCACATGAATGATGTCATCAGTGATGTCATTTGAGATGTCATTAGTGATGTCACTGATCATGTGATGAGTAATGTGATATGTGACGTCATCAGCAGTGCATTGCGGGGGCTTGAGTTAGTGTTGGCTCTACTAACTAAAACACCCGAATTTCTCTGGTTTTGTACGAGTGAAATGTCCAACTAACTATAATGTCCCTGAAACCTATCTTTTTTTAGTGAATTTCAAAGGTTTTTAAAATGCTAATTTCTTACTATAACGTCCGTGAAACCTATGGTTTTTTCAGTGAATTTCAAAAGTTTTTAAATGCTAATTTCTAACTATAACGTCCCTGAAACCTATGGTTTTTTCAGTACATTTCTAAGGTTTTTAGGTCTCGCTAGTAACGCGCGAAGCGCGTTCTCGCCAGAGAACTATAGCTGTTGTCTCAGCCGACAACGAGCTGGAATGTGGCTACAAGACCTGGCCGCGCGCGCAGCTTTATCTATGGCAGCGTCGGATTACGACGCGCGCTTTCAGATTGGGTCGCGCGCGTGAGCTGTCTACGTTACAAACACGCGCGCGACGCAATCCGAAGGCGCGCGTCTGAATCTGCCTGCCTCTGCTTTAACAGCTTAGCTGTGCACACACAGGACAAAACATCTGCATGCGCTCTGCTTTCGGTTTCCATATGCACGCGCTTTGCGGCACGGCATTTACTTTCGCTTTTCTTGTTCTGTTTATGTGACCACAAGTCTTGCGGAGGAGGCAGTCCCATTGCTGAGGCAACCGGAGTGCCTTCAGAGCGGTGTCTGCTGCTGGAGGGAGGCCGGCTGCGGGGCTCTTCCAGGGGTCTGGTCAGTGCAGAGGCCCGGGGTGCTGGACTCCCTGCTAGAGCAGCAAGCACTCGTGGGGTGGGGTGGAAGCAGTGTTATTTCTTGTGAAACCGCTGGGACTCTTTTGCAAGACTATTCTGCT
Source organism: Lissotriton helveticus (assembly GCF_964261635.1). Lineage (NCBI taxonomy): Eukaryota > Metazoa > Chordata > Amphibia > Caudata > Salamandridae > Lissotriton > Lissotriton helveticus. Next base: position 1,370,816,133 of record NC_136057.1, read on the forward strand.
CCGGGCACACAAGATCACATGATGTCTTATTCCAGTCCCTGGTGTTTGGGAGCCGAGGCTCTGTGCGCGTCTCTGAAAAGCCCCCAAATGTCAAAAATATTTATTCTCCATTCTGGTGGCCCTGCGGGGTATTTCGACTTCTTGTCAATTGACATGAGCGAGGAGACTGCGGGCCCCAGAGCAAGAGAGGAAGGTGTGTCCAGGGTCACGGGTCGGTAATAGCGCAGAGCCGTAACTGGCATACATGGGGCCTGGTGTCACTGCACCTGCTGCACTATTGGTACCTACAGGTCTCAAAGCTCCTGATTTCATCTGCCTTTCCCTCTCCCATCTTCGTGCCCCTTTAACCCCGCTCCTCTGTGTCTCGTGTGTTCCTGCCCCTCACTCGTCAACCTGCCTTCTTCCCTTTCCCCCACCCCACGACCCATAAGCCCTCTGCTCTCTTCTCTTCCCCTCTTCTTACTCCCCAAACCCCTGTGTTCTCTCTCCTGTGCCCTTCCCTCCCTCAACGTCCCTTACCCCTCTGTTCGCCCCACCCCCCCTCTCACATGTGCATCTTGTCCTTGTTTTACTCGTGCGTGTGGCCAGCGGAGAGGAACCGAGCGTTTTTTCTAAAGATGTCAAAAGCACTTCTCAGAAAACGGGGACGACTAACAGCGACTGGTCATGCCTGTTACCAAAGTTTGGATTATACATGATAAGGTTAGGTTAGGTTACTGGCATTTTCATAGCGCTTTCTATCATTGTTGTGGCGACTCACGGCTTTCCTGGCGCTCTATCACGAGGAACGATCATTTGATCATGTTTGTTGGCGCTTGGTTGTGTAATTAGTAGAAAATGTGATCAGTGTTTAGTATTTTAGTGGTTTGTGTAAGTTACTGTGAAAGTAAAATTTGTTCTTTCTAGTTGTTTTTTGTGTAGAAATTAAAAGCAGCAGAGGACAGGTGTGTTGCAATTAAACCCATTCTGCCACACCTGGGCACATGCAGGCAAAAGTGCCACTACTTATTAACCTACATATTTCTTCCCCTTCGAGGATTATTTTCTTTGAATCATTCTCGCCACACCTTTGCTTTTATCCCGTTGTCTTTTTAAAGATGAAGGGCTGATATTTTCCCGAAGGGGCCTCGGCCTGTTCAAACAGAGCACTTTTCCTGCAGGCTCTGTTGGAAATGTGCATTTACATTTTGTGGCGTTTTGTCAGGTTTGGATTCAGGAGTGCAAATTAAAAAAATAATTAATGCAAAGCATTGTCATTTACAATGCCAGTAACTCGAACTTTAATGCTGCGAGACCTATTGCATTGCAAATGCTGGTTTTAAATGCTAACTTCTAACTATAACATACCAGTCGCGTTTCCAGAGTGGTGGGGAAAGGGGAGCGTGGCCTCCGAACACCTCTTAGCAATCCCACTGTGTGGAATTCACTGGAGGTAACAGGAGGAATAGTTGGCCCCCAACGTCAACCTTGGGGGCCAACTACTCCTTTTATTACCACCAGTAAGTCTCACACAGCAGGATTGCTAACTCGTTATATCAGGCCCAGCCCCTCCCTGCCCCACTATGCAAACGTCCCCCCTAGCACGTTGTAAGTTGGGGGATAAAGTCCCCATGAAACCTGAGGGTCCCTGGTGTCCAACTAGCCCACCAGGTACCTCCAGTAAGCGCCACAGAGCTGTGTTGGAGAGGTGTAAAAAGGGGCGGGGCCTCGGACCACCTCTATGCAATCTAGCTGTGTGGCACTTACTGGAGGTACCTGGTGGGATAGTTGGCCCCCAGAGACCCTCAGTATTCATGAAAACTTAATCCCCCAACTTACAACGCGCCAGGGGGCGCATTTGCACAGTGGTGAAGAGAGGGGGCAGGGCCTGGCAAGTGTGCATACCCGCCCCCTGGCTCGTTGCAAATTGGGGGATTAAGTTCCCTTGAATGCTGAGGGTCCCTGGGGACCAACTAGCCCACCAGGCACCTCCAGTAAGCGCCACAGAGCTGCGTTGCAGAGAGGTGGTGCGAGGCCACGCCCATTTTACACCTCTCTGCAACGCAGATTAGAGGAAGGTAAAGGAAACTTGCATTGCTGTCAAACAGTACCAGTTATGTGTGAGGGAAACTGCACTGCTAGCCTGTAACCATTCTAGGTGAAGGAAGCTTGCACTGCTGCGAGGCTGTACATGTTCTAGGTGAAGGAAGCATGCTCTGCTGCCAGGCTGCACCTGTTCTAGGTGAAAGAAGCTTGCACTGCTGCCAGGATGTACCTCATATAGATGAAGGAAGCTTGCACTGCTGCCAGGCTGTACCTGTTCTAGGTGAAGGAAGCTGACACTGCTGCTGCCGGGCCGTACCTGTTCTACGTGAAGGAAGCTTGCATTGCTGCCAGGCTGTACCTGTTCTAGGTGAAGGAAGCTTGCACTGTCGCTGCCAGGCTGTACCTGTTCTAGGTGAAGGAAGCTTGCACTTCTGCCACGCTGCCCCTGTTTTAGGTGAAGGAAGCTTGCACTACTGCCAGGCTGTACCTCTTGTGAATGAAGGAAGCTTGCTCTGCCAGGCTGTACCTGTTGTAGGTGAAGGAAGCTTGCACTGCTGCCACATTGCACCTGTTCTAGGTAAAGGAAGCTTGCACTGCTGCCAGGCTGTACCTGTTCTATGTGAATGAAGCTTGCTCATCTGCTGCTAGGTTATACATGTTCTAGGTGAAGGAAGCTTGCACTGCTCCTGCCAGGCTGTCCCTGTTCTAGATGCAGGAAGCTTGCACTGCTACTGCTAGACTGTACCTATTATAGGTGAACCAAGCTTGCATTGCACACTTGTCACATCAGGCCCCACCCCCTCCCTGGGTATTAAGTCCCCTTCCGCCCTGAGGGTCCCTGGGGGCCAAGTAGCCCATCAGCTACCTCCAGAAAGCGCCACACAGCTGCTTTGCAGAGTGGTGTAAAAAGGGGGCGTGGCCTTTGACCACTTCTCGGCAACACAGCTCCGTGGCGCATACTGGAGGTACCTAGTGGGCTAGTTGGCCCCCAAGGACCCTCAGTATTCAAGGGAAATTAATTCCCCAACTTACAATGCGCCAGGGGGGTGTTTGCAGAGGGCTACAGTGAAGGGGCTGGGCCTCCGATGCCGGCTAGTTTTTTCCTTTTTTTTTTTTAGAGAGGGGGGGGCTGTGCAGCTCGTCCTCTTTTCCCCTATTATTTAAAAAAAATAAACGGCCAAATTTGGCCCAGTATACCCTATCCCAAAGGGCATGGCCAAATATTTAATTATATTTTATAAATATTTTTTGAGGGGGGCTGCGTGGCCCCTCCTCCTGACGCCTCTATTAGCCCTGGGGACTACATCCCTTGGGGCTGTGCTTTTTAAAAAAAATTATTTTATTGAGGGAGGGAGGGACACGTGGCCTACCTCCCGGGCCACATCTGGCCCCGGGGACCCCATCCCCCGGGGCCGGCTCCTTCCGTTGGGGACTGTGGGAGAGCCCCAATGCCCCAACGGTCCCGCTGGCTCCCCTCCTCCTGCGGGAGCCGGCATTGCTTTTTCACAAGGGGAGGTGCTGACATGCAGCTCCCCTTGTGGAAAAGCAATCCTGCTTTGACGAGAGCACGGAAACCTGCTCTCGCTTCAATGAAGCAAAGCAGGAGTTTGATATGGCAAGGCGCTCCCGCCCTGTCATAGCAAACAGCAGTGTCCTGGGGATGGGCACCCCTGAGCACGGCAGGAGCCAGCCCTGGGGTGTGGCGGTCCCCGGGGCAATCAAGGGCTCCAGGAGGGGGGCCGCGCGCCTCCCACCTCCCATTCGTTCAAACTCCGGTGAGGTGGTGGTCCCCGAGGTCTGTAACGGACCCCCACATTTCATTACATAGTGCCCCGGGTAGGTGGTGGTCACCGGGGCGTGTGGGGGGCCTTGAACACACCACCTCCCCCCACAGGTTTGTTTTGTAAAAAAAAAGAAGAGCCCCGGGGAGGTGGTGGTCCCCGGGGCTGGCCCACCTCGGGGCTCAATAATAACGAATCTCAGGAGCCCGTGCTTAGTTTTTAAAAATAAATTCGGCAGGTTTCGTAAACCCGGCGCAGATTCTGCTGTTTAAAAAAAACTTTTTTTTTTGGCCCAGGGGGTCCCTGCTGGACCCCCTCAGCAGGCCTAGGTGGTCAGGGTGTTTCTACCCTGCCCTCTTTTCTTGTTTTTTAATGTTGTTTTCCCTGTTTTCCTGTTACCGAGTCACAAGATGGCTGCCAACACTTCCTGGTTTGGAGTGTTGGCAGCCATTCAGAAGTCAGCTTGTGCCCGTGAGGAGTCGCTACTCCTCCTCGGTGCTCAGATATATAAAGTTTTCTTTCTTTAACTTTTCAGAAACTACTGAACGGATTTACACCGTTTAATTTTTTTTTTTTTTTAAAAGTCGCTTTCTGAACCAAGCTCTACCTTTTTGCCAAATTTGGTTTAATTCCGTTAAGCAGTTTGGGGACCCCCTTTTTTTCCCCCGCTTGACGAATCACCCCGAAATGTTCAAGTCCGGAGCTGGCCGTAGGGGACCTAAGTTCTTGAAATTTTCGCAAGGATTCGTCAAACGGCGCCAAAGATATTGGCAAAAAAAGCTTTTTGAATGGAAACAAGGTCCTAACTATAACTACCTACTGGCGACCGCCAGTAGGTAATGGCGACTGACAGTAGGTAATGTATGTGTATATAAATGTATGTATATGTGACAGAGGGCTTCACCCATTTATAGGAGTGTTGGCTGTTCCGTACATTATTTTCCTTCAATAATAATTGCTGTTTCTGTGACGCTTGCCATCTGTGGGCCCTTTATGCTTGACACATGTTGTTTTTTTATTAATGAACGTATCTCCCAGGGTAACTCAACTCTCTCCTGCTAGGATACCTAGTTCGGATATTAGGAGCCAGATCTAGGTGCCTGTTTGTCCACTGCTTGATACACTATATCAAGAATGGGGATTTAGTATTTTTGGGCTATCTGGTTACAAAACGCTTATCGTGGGCTTAACCAAGATCATACAGGTGCTTGCCGCTCTCTCCCATTGCTTACCATTGGTCGTCTTTGCTGTCACTATTATTTACTTGCTTTCTGTTGGATGGTTTTTGTAGTTTGTCTCTCCATCTCGAGTTTGCCTCCATGGAGCATAACTTCTTTACCATCTTTGAATGACTGAGACCTATGCTTCCTTTGCTCACTTTTAGGGAACTATTACTTTCCTTTTGTTTAAACACTGCATGTGTTCCAGTTATCTCTTTTGTGTTTTTCTCTCCCACACTATGCTTAATCTTCCTGACGGCCCCCAGCGCCTAGAGACCCTTACGGGTGATTGTGCGCTTTACAAATGTGGATTATTATTATTATGCTCTCTTGCCCATGTGCTTCCCTCAAACACTTGTGTTGCTGTCACGCCCGTGTGCTTCTACTCCATGTTCCATATAGCAGTTTTTTATCTGTGCCTTTTCACCCTTCCGTCCAGTGTTCCCTTTTTTCTCCCCTGGCTTGCCGTATTGCGTTGCCCACCTACCTGCTGTCTTGCTTCACCATCAGCAGCTCACCAACCCACTTCTCTATTGTACTTTTTTTATTCTTAGAGTCTAAGATCTTTCAAGATACTTAAAAAAAATGCTTTTCAACTGGTTTAATTTAAATTATTGTTCCATCACGCATTTGTTGAAAAAAACAATGCCGGGGCGTGGCCGGGCAAGATGACCGACCGGACCTAATCCGTCTCGGCTCCCGGTCCGCGCGCGCCTTCAGTGCTGTGAAAAGCGGCTATTGACACTCAGCAACGCCGCAAATGAAGACTTCAGTGTGGGAAGATGTGAGGCACCCACGGACGCTGTTTTTATGCCCTCAGCAGCGTTTGAAGTATCCGGATCGTCTCTGCCGCCGCGGGGAAGGATCGGGCGCCGTGCAAAATAGCGCGGCGTCCGCGATAGATTGCTCGGCGCCGCGCGAAAGTAGAGGCCCCAATGTGGAAGATCACACCAACCCAGGTAGCGTCTGGCATGGGGCTTTAATGAGGGCAGAAGCGCTGTCCACGAAGCGACCGAGCGCTGCAACTTCCACCCCTGCCTGACCCCAAGATGGCGGCCGCATTTCCCCGTAGAGCGGTGAAATTGGTCTTCCTTGCTCATTGCCCTGACGCAACTTGCTGCCTCCATGTCGGTGGGCTCATTTGAAACACTGCTCGCCGCGACTATCCCTGCATGTCCTGTTACTCGCCCAGGAGCTTATTGAAGACGTCTCTGCTCCATCGCTACCACACGCTCCAGCAGCAGTGGCCTCGGGTCCCTGATTTATTCACTGGGGGTGAGCCTACTCAACGCATGGCCGGCAGTCGTCAGAGGTATCTGCGCTGCCCCTCTTGGATCCATCCTCACCTGAGGACACTTTAGACTGGTGAGCAGCTCTGCTGGGCTCCCTCTATGCGCCAGACCACACCGGTTTGTGGGACTTCTTGTAGAGGAGGTACTCTTCTCTCACATCTGGAAGACAGTGGTACTCGAACCAGGTGGAGAACCCTATCCCGGCTTCGGAGAGCGATTCTCCCCCAGCGTTTGGGCGAGTGCTGCAGCTTCCCCGTGACGCCCTATTGCTCACGCTACTCCTGAATTATCCACTCTGCTCTGAGGGTTTCAGCCCTATGCCGTCTAAGAAATCAAAAGGCAAGCCATCGAATAGTCTCTCTAATGTTTTCTCCACCGCAGAAAAACGTTCAACCCTTCGGGGTGACGCAAGCACGTCGACAATGGCCCTCACAAAGGCTGACTGACCTCTTGACTATGTTCAAAGACTTCAAATCTGAACTCCGTAATGATATCAGTCAGGATATCAAATCCTCCATAGATCATTTGCGGTCGGACCTGACAGATCGCTTGGCCTCCCTTCAACAAGGTGTTGACTCCGTGGGCACGAGAATCATAGACCTCGAAACGCAACACCAGGAGCAGGCTCAACTGTCTACTGAGCTCCGAGAAGATGTCCACTCGCTCAAAGACCAGCTACTGCAAGCGCAACTCAAGGTGGAGGATCACGAGAACAGGGCACGGAGGGAGAACCTACGCATAAGGGACCTGGAAGAGGATGCAGAGGGACCAGACTTGGAGGCCTTCCTGGTAGGTCTGTTCTCGGAGGTCTTAGCCCCACAGACACTTAAAGTAAAGTTGGACAGGGCCCACCGAGTGGGAACGCTTCAACATGGAGAGAAGAAAAGGCCACGGGATGTCCTAGCAAAGTTTAATTCCTTTAAAGTCAAAGAAGCGGTTATGCAGGCGGCAAGGTGGAAAGACTCTGTATCATTTCAGGGCCACTCCTGCGCCATCTTCCAGGATGTCGCCATCCATGCTCGCACGACAACTGCTCAGGCCGGTCACCACTAAATTGCGATATAACAAAATTAGGTATAGATGGACTTATCCATTCGGGCTGTCCTTTGAATACCAGAATAAACAGCGTCATATCACTGATTTGCAGGAAGGTATAGATATGCTGGGACTCCCTGCGGACGAGGACACTTCTCTACAAGATAAGAATGGAGAATCTTCGCGAGGTTCTACAGCGGCGTCAGCATGGAGCGCTGGATCACCAGAGGACGGCGATGATTACTAAGGATCTGACCTGAGTAGGACGTTTTCACAAACTTCTTTGTATCGACCAAGTTGCTTGTTGTCTTTGGTAGCAGTTAGAGGCACGCGCCAGAACCTGGCTATGCTTTGGCCATGGGCTTGCACCGGAAGAGACTATGAACTCAGAGGACTTAATGTGTAAGGCCACTGTTACTTCCTATTTCCTAGTAGTGGGCGATCACTGATGTGTGAATCTTGTACAGGCTTAAGGTATGTTGCGGACCTCATAAGATGATTTCAGGATTTCTTCATACATGCACAGTCTTTCACGCTGCGCCTATTTTGATATAGCCTTACTGCCGAAATTACCTCTCTGGGCTTTTCAATTTGCCGCACAGATATGCTTTGGACATAGCTTTTGCACTGGAGCGGGCGTGGAAGGGGCCCTCAGTCCTGTTGTCCCCCCGGTTCCTGCGGGGGGGGGGGGGGGGGGGGCCTGATAGTAATGTTTTGTATTGTTTATTTAGCTATGTTTGTTCACTTTTGTTCAGGGTTGAGGGGTGGGCTATGGTGATGGCTTTTTAACAAATGTATACGTGAACATGTATGACTATTTGTACAATGCAAATGGTGGGAAAGGTTTTTACCTTTTTGTTGGGGGAGGGGCTGGGAACATCATGGTGGCGGCTTTTTAATGTTCAGTGCATTCCGATTATTGAGTTGCGCAACTCCTTTTCACTCCACTGAGGAAGGCGGGACAAATCTGCTGGGTCTCGTACCTGCAGAGGGCCTGATGGACCTGATGCGGCTCCTATTGCACTGTTATCTTCCCCCACTATTCTCATGGGAGATTTTAATTTAGTTTGGTGTAAAGACTTAGACACCACCCATTCGCAACGCACGGGCACTGGTTCCTTCACAGCAGCCACGCAACAACGCCTCCACGATATGGGCCTTCTCGATTCTTGGCGCACCCTACACCCCTCTTCCCGGGACTTTACATTGTATTCCTATGTGCACCGAACTTATTCACGATTGGATTACATCTTTATCAGCCACTCACTTCGGGGCGACCTCCAAGAAGCTAAAATACTTCCCCTCTCCATCTCTGATCACAGCCTCCTAGCGATCTCCCTGTCCTGGAGGGTTAACAACTCTACCTCTCCCAGGTGGTACTTTCCATCTGCTCTTGCCCGAGGCAAGGACTCCTGCACTAAACTAAGGGAGGCCATCACGAATTCTTTGATATCAATAATCCAGACTACACTTCGGAATTGATCACCTGGGATGCTTTTAAATCGGTCTTCCGGGGGAAGTGTATCTCCCTTAACTCTGCATTAAATTCACAACACACTAAGGAAAGAGAAACTCTAGAGTCGGAATTGGCTTCTGTGGAACAAGCCCATAAATTAAACCCCACAAGACAGACCCTCTGCAATCTTACGGCACTACGGAGTAAACTCCTAGCCATTTATAATAACAGGGCAGAACGCACACTATTGCAATTGCCATGATCTGGGTGCTTTTATCGTGATTATTATCTCTGATCTGGGAGCCTGATTTCTTCGTTGGTTATACAAGTCCGTGCTGAGTATATCTGGACTAAGTGAATCTTGCTTTCTCCGATTTGTTGCTATGGTCGTTTTTTTTATATATGTGAAAAGAATCCCCACTTGAACTATCTGTAGATATCACTGTTGTCCCCCACGCTTCCTTGGTACGCCCTGATGAAGGTGTGGCCTAGTTCCAGGCCTGACACCGAAATGCGTGTCAGCGTGTGAAGTTTCTCCCAGATCCTGTGGATGGTGGTTACGTACCAACTAGAGACCCAACGGGACCATTGCCATCGTACCATCAGTTCTCCAGTATTAGGGTGTCTTTCATAGATTCACATGCTTGAATATTCCCCGTCGTCGAAGTGGGAGTCCCACGGTAAATAAAATAGCAATAACATACTAATAACATATGTATGTAAATACATAACACATAAAATATACACTAGAAAAAGTAGTAAATACCCAAACACAAACCCTACATAGGAATACATGGTAGAGAGAAAAAACACTTGTAACATATTCCTGTCATTATGTTAGTCCAAACTACAGCCAATCCGGCGTCAGCACCCTTCCAGAACCTTCTCCTCAGAGCTCAGTTCCTCAGATTTTCTACCGCATGTCGTGTGAAGTGAGTCTCCCTGAGCTCTGCTCAGTTTTCTCAACTTCTTCAAATTTTTCCTGTGAATCCAGCATGTCTTCAAGTAAGAAATCTTTATTTAGACCTTGTTCTACTTGTGGGAAACTACGTCTTTACTCTGAGGACCCCCACACGAAGTGCATTTATTGCAGAACCTTCTCTACTAAGACCCTTAAGGACAGAGAAGGCCGTCTCCTCCTATGGCTTCAAAGACTTAAGGATAAGGATTCAGCACTTTCAGACGCAGAAAGCCTTGTGTCTGGACCATAAAAAGCAGGCTCCAAACGTAGCCGTGTGCTGGAATTGCCCTCTCCATTCCTGAAAAAGAAGAAACTTTCACTATCTGTGGCTCCTGCGGTGTCCTCACCACCTCCTGCTGCGTCCATGCCCACGAGACCTGGCTCTCAGGCGTCTCCTGCTGTTTCCCATCATGTTTCTGCTCCGAAACATGTTTCATCGTCGACGGGAGCGTCGACGATCGTCCCGACGACGAGGTCTGCCGTCTCCGGATCGTCGACGGCGACAGTGACTACGACATCAGCCTCCGGATCGTCGACGACGGCAACGTCTACGTCATCCATGTTGACGAAGATATCCCTCAGCTTTGACTGTTCCGTCGACGATACCTATTGCTTCACCGTCGACGAAGAAAACTATTTCGTCGTCCGCTAAATCATCGTCGACGAAAGTTCTAAAGAAATCTTATTCATCGTCGGTTCTGTCGACGACTGCTCCGCCGACGGCAGCTTCATCGATGACGACTTCATCGACGACTTCGTCGACTTTGGTCCCGTCGACGGAGGATCCTTCTGCAGCGACTCCGTCGACGCCAATGTGTGTCGACGACGATTCCATCTTCTTTTGCTTCTTTGCCTTTGGTGCCATTTTCTTCCTCCGGGTCTGGCTCTTCCACCGTCGACCCCTTGCACCAACGTCGCAAGCGGCCAGTTGACCAGCTGTCCATCCCGAGTACTCCACAGCCTCCCTAGCCCTTGTTTGCCACGGGTTCTGAGCAGGACTCTGATTCTGACAATGATGTGAATGGTTCCTTCAGAGTGGCACGCAGTCCTTCAGATTTAATTATCAAATGCCAGGACTATGGTGAAGATGATGACGACCAATATTCTCAGGAAGAGGAACATTCTGTGCCGGTTACAACTGTGACACTGCCTCTGTCGCTCATCTCCAATCTCCAGCATATGTTTGAGGACTACAACCGGCGTTTCCCGCCCTCTGAACAGGGTTCGCCTATGCCATGTGCGCCTGCGGCTGTTACGGCTCCTGCTGCTGTTCCACAGCCACCAAGCCTTCTCCTCCGGTTCAGACGTCAGTTAAAATACACACTATGGTGTACGCTGATGACGACGTCCTTCCAGAACGTGATGGAGAAGTTCACGATGACGATGATGATGCCGCCACTCACATGGCTGAGTGGGACGACTATCAAATTCAAACGCCATCCACTCCTCCGGTGACGCCAGGGGATTCTCCTCCGGTGGACATTGCAAGTTTCCATCAACTGATGGATAGGGCGGCTCAACGCTTTAAACTGCCCAGAGTCAGGAGGAAGGAGGACTGTTTCCTCTACGATTTTAAAAATCAACCGTTCAAGCAAGTCCACACCATACCCACCATAGATTTCATATGGAATGAAGGAGTGAAATTAATGCAGACTCCAAATTCAATACCGGTGCAACTGCCTCGCCTTGAGAAAAAATATAAGGCGCCCTTTGGATCTCCAGCGTGCCTTGTTAAACAGCCAAAGCCTGATTCAGTGGTCACCCAGGCTGCACAACGTCGTTCACGTAATCCGACTTCTCCAATTACAGCTCCTCCAGATCGGGAGGGTCGTCGCCTGGACGCTATTGGACGCATGTTTTCCACAATGGTCTCCACTACGGTAAGGGCGGCTAATGCTTTAGCCATTTTGGGCCGCTACGACAGCCAGATGTGGTCGGACATGTCTGCCCTGGTGGCCCTCATCCCGGACAATTCCAAGGCGGAAGCCTTACAAATTCTTCAGGAAGGGGAGAGAACGTCGGAGGAAATTATTGACTGCGCAGTTGACATTGCTTGTACTGGCTTTCGTCAGCTTGCTGGGGCAGCGGTCTTGCGGAGGCAGGGTTGGTTACGGTCCACCTCTTTCCGCCAGCAGGTACAAGCTAAAATCCTTGATATGCCGTATGACGGTGAGTCGCTTTTTGGGGCGCATATTTATGAGGCATTACAGTCCATCAAGAAGGACACTGATACTGCTCGCTCATTGGGGACTTTACAGTTTCGGAAGCAACCTTTTCGTGGTGCACGCGGACGCGGCACCTCTTCCACTTTTCGCGGAGGAAGCACTCAATATCGCTCCTACAACCAGGGTAATCAGTGTTACTCCTCCAACCAACAGCAGTCCACCCGGCAGCAGTCTTCGAAATCCTACAGGGGAAAGTCTTCATACAGAGGATTCACCCCCAAACGACAATGACTTGCTTTTCCCCCCCAAGTGTTGGAGGTCGAATCTCCCTGTTCTCTTCTCGGTGGTCCTCTATCACCTCGGACCGCTGGGTTCTGGACATTGTAGCGAAGGGCCACGTAGAGTTCGTCAAAATTGCTCCTCACACTCAGTCTGCCCTGCCTCCACCCCACCTCAAGGAGCTTTTCCATCAAGTTCGTCTTCTAATCCAAAAAGGTGCCGTCGAAGTGGTTCCCAAGTCTCAAAGGGGAAAGGGATTCTATTCCCGTTTTTTCCTAATACTCAAGAAGACAGGAGACTGGCGACCGATCCTGGATTTGCGAGCACTCAACTGGTATCTCAAAAGCCAATCCTTCCGCATGCTTACACTCGTAGAGATCTTGCGTCTTCTCTCCATGGGCGACTTCATGACCACCATCGACCTCCAGGATGCTTACTTCCATGTTCCAATTCTTCCACGGCATCGGAAGCACTTGCGCTTCCGGGTGGGACGGAGAGACTTCTAGTTCAAGGTGTTGCCTTTCGGCCTCCGATCCGGCCCTCGTGTCTTCAGGAAAGTATTGGCTCCAGTGGTGGCTTACCTGCGTCTCCAGGGCGTCCAAATATTTCCATACCTGGACGACTGCCTCCTCAAATCACAGTCTCGCAACCAGCTGCTTCAAGACACTCGCCTTTGTCAAGACGTGTTTCGCTCCCTCGGCCTCTCAATCAATGCCGACAAGTCCCAGGTAGAACCCGCTCCCTGCAGGAACTTTCTGGGAGCCACTTTAGACACAACGCTTGCCAAGGCTTTCGTGTCGCAAGAACGTCAACAGAAGATCCTCCGCTTGGTGTCTCTTATTCGTGCAAAACAGTCCGTTTCAGTACGGATCTTAGTCATTTCTGGTGATGGCATAGTCATGCATTGCACTGCTCCCAAATTGCAGGCTGCGGACTCGCCCCATTCAAGAGGAATTGAATGTACAGTGGCGTCAGGTCACCGGTTCCTTCAACGACCTCGTCAGTGTAACCGCTCGCATGAGAGCAGCTCTCCAGTGGTGGGCGCAGACATCCAACCTTGCAACAGGGACTTATTTTCTCTCTACCACTCCAGAACTCACTCTAACAACGGACGCCTCCTTAGAAGGCTGGGGTGCTCACCTTCAAGGCCTCTCCATCAAAGGCAAATGGACTCTGCTTCAGCGTTCATGGCACATCAACAGGCTGGAGTTGATGGACATTTTTCTGGCACTCAAGTCGTTACATCCTGTGATTCAGGGGGAGTTTGTGCTCACTCAGACGGACAATACCACCAGTATGCACTATGTCAACAAGAAGGGCGGAACCAGATCTCCACTTTTGTCTCGACTGGCTCAGTCGATCTGGGATTGGGTAATCCGTCACCAGGTTACCCTGACCGCAGTACTTCTACCAGGTATCTCTAACATCCTAGCGGATTCCCTCAGCAGATCCAAGTCATCGACCAACGAGTGGGAGTTACATCAACCAACTCTCGACCTAGTTTTTCAACGGTGGGGTTGTCAGTCTCTGGATCTCTTTGCAATCCCGGAGAACCGGAAATGCCCATCTTACGCAAGTTGGCATCCCCACCACGGGTCGTGCGGGAATGCCCTTTTGATGAAATGGTGCGATCTATTCGCCTACGCTTTTCCTCTGATTCCGCTAGTGCCTCGCGTGTTGTGGAAGATGTGTAGACAGCTGTGCCACATTCTACTGATCGCCCCCAGATGGCCCAGACAGGCGTGGTTCTCGGAGCTGCTTCTTCGGTCCCAGTGCGAGCCCATCCTCCTCCATCCGTGAGCGAATCTCCTCACGATGGATAAGGGTCAGATTTGCCATACAAACCCCTCCTCTCTGCAATTGTCGGCCTGGAACCTGAGCACCTTGAATTTGCCCATTTGAATATTTCACAGGAATGCAGACACATTCTCGCTCAGGCCAGAGCTCAGTCTACCATTAAGACCTACAAGCTAAAATGGAAGAGGTTCTGTCATTGGTGCGCGGCTGCTAATATCCATCCTATTCATTCCACTCCGGATCAGTTACTCCCGTTCTTTTTGCAACTGGCTCAATCAGGGCTTTCCCATTAGTCTTCTTGGCGGCAATCTCTCGTTTCCGGCAGGATGGCTCCTTCTCTCTCTGCTCTTCCAGAGTTATTCGTCAGTTTTTCAAAGGACTGTTCCGGAAGTTCCCACCTATTCGGCATCCTCCTCCTACTTGGCACCTCAATGTCGTCTTGGCCCAACTGATGAAGGTGCCATTCAAGCCTATCCACAGGGCGGACTTAAAATTTCTGACCTGGAAGGTAGCCCTTCTCCTTGCTCTGACATCACGTCGCGTGAGTGATATTCACGCTTTCATCATTAAGCCTCCTTTTCTCCAATTCAAATCTGACTGTGTAGTGCTTCGCACCAACCCAACCTTTTTACCTAAGGTGCCTACGGATTTCATCTTAATGAACCTGTTTTCTTAAAAATCTTCTTTGCCGATCCTCAGTCTCCGGCAGAGCAACGATTGCACTCTTTGGACATTAAAAGATGCCTTAAATTTTACATCAACAGGACTGCCCCCTTTCGCAGGTCCGATCAGCTGTTCATTGCCTATGGACGCATGCGCAAAAGGCGTCCTGTTACCAAGCCAAATATTGCACGTTGAATTTCTTCAGCCATTGTCTTCTGCCATCTGCAAGCTGGCAAGCCTCTTCAGTCTTCAGTGAGGGCTCATTCCACCAGAGCAATGTCATCCTCTACTGCCCTGTTTGCTGGTGTGCCGCTTCATCAGATCTGCAGAGCAGCCCGTGGTCCAACAGGCACACGTTCACGAAACACTACTGCCTGGATGCTATCAACGAGGCAGATACAGCAGTGGGACAGGCAGTGCTTCGCCATCTTTTTAACTAAGGTGAGCCTCTGTCTTCCCTCCTCCATTATGGTTTTATATGATTGCTCTCATTACTTGCCTGTGCTTGCACTGGAAGAGACTATGAACTCCGAGGACTTCATGTGTAAGGCCACTGTTACTGCCTATTTGATTTTCTTTCATGCTGTTGCATGGCAATTCGAGCCTTTCTCGGCTATTACTGCTCTCTATTCTATTCAAGCATGTGAATCTATGAAAGACACCCTAATACTGGAGAAGAACAATTGTTACTTACCTGTAAACAGGTGGTTCCCCAGTATTGGTGTCTTTCATAGATTCACATGCGACCCACCCACCTCCCCTCAGAGGCTCGCTTCTCCTCATAGACTCTTTTGTCACTCTTGAGCTACGAAAATCTGAGGAACTGAGCTCTGAGGAGAAGGTTCTGGAAGGGTGCTGACGCCTGATTGGCTGTAGTTTGGGCTAACATAATGACAGGAATATGTTACAAGTGTTTTTTCTCTCTACCATGTATTCCTATGTAGGAATTGTGTTGGGTATTTACTACTTTTTCTAGTGTATATTTTATGTGTTATGTATTTACATACGTAAGCTATTAGTATGTTATTGCTATTTTATTTACCGTGGGACTCCCACTTCGACGACTGGGAATATTCAAGTATGTGAATCTATGAAATACACCAATACTGGAGAACCACCTGTTTACAGGTAAGTAACAATTGTTCTTCCTGCATAAACTTTGTCTGTGGCCGAAGACTTTTTCCATCTTGACAATGCCCAAAGTTGGTAGAGTTCTCATCTTCTACACTAAACGTCATGCTCAATGGCGGAAGGCCATATACTCTCTGCCTCAGATCTCCACTTCCCTGAAGACTCCTCATGGTCTTAGATTGTTGGTCATGCCCTCCCCTGCTTACAGAGCAGAAGCCACCATCTCCCTCTACAAAAACGGAACCATCCTTATACAAGCCTCAGATCTCAACCTAGTGGGTTTTGACAAGTTTTTCCCCACTATCTTGAATAAAGTGGCTAACATCAAATACACCCGCTCCGGTGGTGTTGTCCTCCCTACGGTCCCTCAGTTTCCTCAAAATCTATCCAATACCCCTTTAGCACCCTCTTCTGACCCTACCTTAATTTTAAAGGGCCCCCGGTCCCCCAGTCTCCTCAAAATCTATCCAATACCCCGTTAGCACCCTCTTCTGACCCTACCTCAGTTTTGAAGGGCTAACTACCTCTACCCATAAGAACAATTCCCCTTCAATACCCAATAGAAATGAGCTGCAACAGTATAGTCCGAATGCTACTAGGCTTGCTAACCCCTCCTCAGGATGGATGCCTGGCTTTCACCTTGTGGATACCCTGCCAGGGTTATCTCAAAAGGGAATACCAGGACGGGTTCCCTAAGCAAGCGCTTAGAAACCGCCCGGTGATTTGCGCTATATAAATTCCTGTACATTTACATTTACATAGCCAGCTCTGTCTCCCCTAGCTCCACAGCCCACAGCATTGCCCCGATTTTCCCCTTAATCCCTTCCTCCAGCCCTGCCTGTAATCCCAGCCTGCTCCCACTGGTGTCTTGGGGCCAATATCCGTCCTACCCTGCCTCCCCCATATTACACAACCCTCCGAACACCCAGCTCCAATTCCTGGAATCTCTCCCCTCTGAGCACATACATTCGCCGCCTGCCCTACTATCCGCCACTTCAGCTAGCTCTCTACCAGCGCAGGGTCCTCAGATCCTAGCCTCCCAATCCCTTTCCCACACCTTCTTAGAAGACAGACTTAATGAGATCTCTCTCTGCCTCCTACAACTTGAGTCAGGGGTACGTAGCCTATTGCATATCTCCGCAGAACTGTCTGCCAACTCGAGGCTTAGCTGCGCCACTATCACCAATCACCATCTCTGCTCGCTCTCATCTAAAGTGTGTACCTTGCGGCCTACCAAGCCCCCACCCCCCACTCACACACACACATATCAGTCACTGGCCTACATCACCATTGACCCCATTTTTGGGCTTCCGCTCCTCTTCCTAACGAACCTTCTCGGCCATCCAGATGTAGACCCTCGCTGTCAGATAGGGATATCCATTTTCTCCTACTTTTCTATGATCCGGCACATTCCTCCAACATAGCCAACTTGCAACAAATTGACTCCATCACCACAGATCCCTTCAGGGAACTAAACACTAGAGCATTAAATGAGAATAACCTCACGAAAGTCACCACTGAAACATGGTTAAATGACTCCGCTGCTCCCATCCTGGACATTTTAGTGCCTCCCAACTATGACATCATTCAGTTGGACAGAGCAAGTGGTAAGGGTGCAACCTAATAGTGAAAGCACTACAATCTGACCTCCTGCCATCCTGTGAATACCTATGCATTGAAGTGTCTGGTAGCAACAATCATCCATGCAAACTGCACACGTTCTACCACCCGCCTCCATACAACCTTCCCTTTACTAAACAGATCATGGACATTATCTCGGCAAACGCTGATTTCCATGGCACTCAGATCTTCCTGGGAGATTTCACCTGCATTGGAACGATGTGAATGATGAGGTGGCCAATTGCCGTAGAACCTTCCAACTGGACTTCAACCTAATCCAAATCTGTGACAGCCCTACTCATATTAAAAGAGCTACCTTGGATCTTGTCATTGGTTAGCCCAACTCCATCCGTCCGGATTCGATCCTCCCATGTGATTGGACAGACCACTACTGCATCACCTTCCTCATCCTAGAGTCGGTAAGAGCTAGTAGAGCCCAGCCAAAGAACCCCAAACAACTGAAAAGATGTCTACGGAACATCAACTTGCACGATCTGAATGCGCTCTGGGATGACATCCTGCCCCCTCCTATGAACATGTCGGATGTACATGACCTTACGACCCATTAAAACCACTCAATGGCCAATGTTTTAGACTCTGTTGCACCACTACAGCTTAAAAGACTGTCCTCCAAACTCTCCAAATCCTGGGTGAATGACCGCCTTAATTCTGCAAGAAGGAATGTAAGACTTGCGGAAAGATTGTGGCGAACATATCCCTCCCTTGAACATCTCTACCATCTGAGATCCCTAGGAAGCATCTACAACAAACACATCAGATGCTCAAAGGCCACCTTCTCTAGAAATCAACTAGAGCAAGGAAAAAACAGTCCCAGAAAACTGTTTGAACTCATCGTGTCCCAAGCGAACAGTCAGCCTAATCCATAGCCACAGGGTTGAGTGCCACTGCTGAACTGCGACGAATTTGCTGACTTCTTCACTGACAAGACCACTAAGATCGAAGCGGAACTGAGCTCTGCACTTGAACTGCCTATCAGTCCTCTGAACACCCTCCCGCCCACTGGGTTGCTTGTCACGGTTTCAGTGCAGCCCTACCTCCCCAAAAACAACGCATCCTGGAGCCTGTTCCAAACCTTGGATGAAAGCACCATACGCAAAACGCTGGCTACTCTGAAACCGTCTAATCACTACAAAAGACCCCCTGCCATCGAACCTCTTCTCTGAAGTTAGAACCTCCTTGCTCCCACTTTGGACTAAGATTGTCAAAGCATCATTCGGCAAGGTGCTATTCCGGACTGCCTAAAAGTGGGTCAAGTTAAACTGATCCTAAAGAAACCATCTGCAGATCACAAAGACCTTCACAACTTTCGCCCAATATCTAATATCCCCACGTTGGAAAAGCTCCTGGAGAAATGTTCTCGCCCAACTCTGTAACCACATCGATCACTTCCAACTCCTGGACCAGTGTCAATCTGGTTTTCGCCTGGGTCATAATACACAATCTGCGTTAACTCATATTGTCGTTGATGCACTAAGAATGTTGGACCAAAATTAATCTTGCCAACTCATCCTTCTCGACCTTTCGTCCGCATTTGACACCGTCAAACACAATTACCTAATTGACCTCATGGAACACAGAATGGGGCCTGTACTAAACTGGTTCTCCTCATTACTTCATGACAGATCCCAAAGCTTCAAGGTGAACCAGTCCCTCTCTCATCCTTAGCCAGTCACGCTTGGGGTCGCACAGGGATCAGCTCTCTCACCCACGCTCTTCAACCTGTTCATGGAGCCTTTGACAGAAATTCTGAAATCATCCAGTATTCACTATCACATGTATGCGGTTGACACCCAACTATACCTGAAGATCGCCTCCCTTGAGGACATCTGGTCCCTCAATTGAGTCCTTCTGGAAACTCAAAGCTGGCTGACACACAACCACTTGAAGTTAAATGGTCTCAAAACAAAATTCCTACTTACCGCACCCCACAAGCAATCTCCGGTCATCGAACAATGGTTGAATAATTTCACTGCTCTTAGCTGTAGGCCGCACCTTGTTGATTCTGCAACCTCTCTGGGAATTAAGTTAAACAAAAGTCTAAACATGCAGAAGCACATCAGCTCCCTCTCCAAAGGAGAGAACTTCCAACTCTGCATTCTAAGGAAACTCAAACCTCACCTCCCTGCTCATGACCTAAAGGTGGTAGTGCAAGCCTTAGTGATATCAAAGTTGGACTATGGTAGCGCAATCCTTTGCGGCCTACCTAGAGTGCAGACAGCTCCTCTTAGGGCTGCAGTCAATTTTGTTGTTAGGCTTGTAACACGCTCCAAAAAATACAACCATATCATCCCTGACCCTTTGTCCTTGAACTGGCGGCCATATGAAGCTCTGATACAGTTAAAAATTGCTTGCATGGGACACACAGCCATTCACTTCAATACCCCTTTGTACCTCGCTCAGAAACTGGAGCTCTCATGTGGCGAGAGAGCCTCCAGAAGAACCAGCACCCTATTGCTCAAACCACAAAAATTCAAGAAGAAGATAAACTATGATTGAACCTTCTCCGGTATAGCACCAAGGATTTGGAACTCCCTCCCCCCTGAAGTCAGGGTGAACCCTTCCATTGTCCTCTTCAAAAAAGAAGTCAAAGTGCTCTTGATGAAGACATTTCTGCCTCTGACTGGCTATTCCAGTGGATACTGAGGTCACAGTCGCAGTTCTGTGGCCCAGCTACTATGGTCACAAGATTCCCTTTGCTCTACATGACTTTGTATCTTTTGCTTTGTTGGTTCTGTCTTGATTGCACGTATCTGTATCCCTCATGATGTATAAATTGTAAAGAGCTCTCATACCCCCGGTGGTCATGTTCGCACTATAGAATACTTTCTAAATAAATAAGAGTTGGCCTGTGGAACTTTTACCCTATTAGTTAGGGCTAGCCTTGAAGTCATTTCAGTCTGTTACCTTGTGCCAGGTATATATGGGGCACCACCAAGCACCCACTTCATAACACTCCTGAATGGAGGAAGATCAGAAGAAAACTCAACCTGCGATGTGTGACCTGAGAAGAACCCCGAAATACTTTACCTGCTCTCTCTTGTACCGAAGATAAAGAAATGGACTCTAAGGGTTATAAGGTTGACCTCCTGTTCAAGCTATAGGAATCAAACAAAATGCCTTTCCTGCAACTTCCCAGCTGATCAATGGCAGTTGGACCTGGACTGGGCCCTACTGTTGGCCTCTACCTGACATCTTGTGAGTCTCCAAATGCCATCTCTGAGTTCCTGGGAGGCAATATGAAGTGTACTACTGTGTTTGATTAGGACTTGAAGGACTGAATCTGGAATGTAAATTCTTGGAGTAGGACAAACCTAGTTGCTATAACCACCCCACGCTCCATGGCAAGCATCAAATGCTTTTAGGTCCCGGTCTACTGCGGTCATTGGCTATCATTGGCACTGTATGCTGCTTGGTGCTATTCCTACTTAAAACTTTAAAAAATAATATCTCTAATTCACCCTATTGGATTTTTGTCATTTACTATATTTTACTCTGATTCCAATTGGGCTTTTTTTTTTTATTGTTTAGCATTTCGACCAAATTACTGTTTTGTTACTGAATAAATACTTCACACATGGTACCAGGTTAAGTTTATCTAGTCTGTGCCATAGGTTCGGGGGGTTGAGCTCAGGTTAATTTAGTGAATTTGAGGGTTCTCCGTGACAAGGTTTGAAATTATTCCTTGAGGTGGATAGTCACCCCTCCAAATAATCCAGTTTCGTATACTGCATACCCTCTTTATCTTGGATAGCGTCAAGTCTGACCACTGCTTATCATTGGCTGGCTTCACTGTCACTTATTTGTTTTGCTTCTTATTTATTAGCTGTGTGGCCTTTCCTTCCTCTTCTTCAGTTTGTCCCACGCCTGGCACGTGGATACATTATTATGCCCTTCCACTGCTCACTTTTTCAGGCGCTAGTTTTTTCCTTTTGTTTAAGCACTACTAGAAAGCATAGGTTTTCCTGCGGCCTCTCTCGTGTTCTTCTCCATCCCTGTTGCGCTCCGTGTTACTCTGCTTTTTCACCTGTAAACTTTCTCCCATCCAGCTCCAGGAGGCTCTCACTTTTCACCCCTACGCCCCTGTGTTAGCTTAAAACATTGGCCAAGCCAATAGGTTCCAAAGGCAAGACCTGTTGGCTTTGCCTATGCTTTTTGTTTTTTTCTTCAAATGGAGAGTAACATTTCAGGCAGGGACTGAATTTTTTCTGTTTAAGACATGGGTTTATCTGTTCTGGGTGCCTAGCCTACGTATCAACAAAATAACTCGCTATTAGATCGGATATAGTATAGTTTTATGGAAACATATCTCTGGCCTCCTGTGATCTGAAAATGTTTCTATGGAAAACAAAAGTTACAGAACTTCTGAGCATTATGATTTCAAATCCTTAGATCTTAAGGAATTCTGTACACTTTTTTCCCAAAGGAATGATGCAATACTTATAACTGAGTGTGACGACTTGTCTTTGTTTGGCAGAGTGACCTTATCATGGAACTGAGAGTCGGAAACAAGTACCGGCTGGGCCGAAAAATCGGCAGCGGCTCCTTCGGTGACATCTACCTCGGTAAGTCTACGTGCCACCCACAGCTTCCTGTACACAAATGGAGACGAGGAATTGTGAATGCTCCCTGTAGTCTGTGAGATGCAGGTTGATTGTGTGAATGTATTTTCATTGGTGGCCTAGTGATGTAAGTGGTCGGAGATTCTGGCAGTGATGTTATTTTAGCAGTGTTGTGAGTACTGGTGATTCCATTTGGAGGGCAGAGTGGCAGTGTACTTGGGGACTGATATGTGTTAGTGAGTGTAGTTGGTGCCTAAGCAGGTTGGTCATGTTTAAGTGAGAGATGAGCAGGTTTGTGGTGTTACCAGGTTGGATCGTAAGGGTGGAGGTAAATTTTAAGGGAGGAGATTGAGGTGGGAGAGGGGTGGGGCTTGAGAGTGGCGGTTGAGCTGCCTTGAGATTTATAAGTAATGCATACATGTTTCCCAAACAGGAGCAAATATCGCAACTGGGGAAGAAGTGGCGATTAAGCTGGAGTGTGTGAAGACTAAACACCCACAGTTACACATAGAGAGCAAATTCTACAAGATGATGCAAGGGGGAGGTGAGTAAAGCTTTGAAGAGGGGTTGGCAGATGGCACAGAAGACCTGGGTATAAAGATCAACAATGGGGCAAGACAATTATAAATATACTTCAAGAGCAAGTTCTGCTAGAGACTAAAAGTGTAAAACATGTAATCATTTGTATGAGCACCTAGCGGGAGGGGGCATGTGCTGATAGAGCACCACAAGGGGAGAATCAAAAGTACCCAGTAAAACCCAAATCCTCTGTCATGAGCGTAGTGATCAATTCTTTCTGTTAGCCAAGACAAAGCTGAGATATTGTAGTTTTGCAAAGATTGCATTTCAACAAAGAATTTCGAATGGTGCTCACGGTATAAATCTCGTTCCTGAGAAATAGAATTACTCCGTAATGAACAAAGAAAGCAGAATTTCAATGCTAATCAGTGGTATATCTGCTTACTTAGGGCTTCTATTAGAGCAGGGGTAATGCAATCAAAACTCTATATATTTTTGTACTTAAGAACCTTTAGTTATTATACTTGTACATCTTGGCAAAATGGATACCTACGCCATGCTACAAGGTTTGGGTAACAATCAGTTGCCTGATGATCCATTGGCACAGCTTTTCAGTGACATTGAGGTGCCGAAAATGGCCTGCAAGTCGTGGCACACTATCCACCAGACCCCTCCGATTTCCCTATTTTTGCAAGCAATTTGTGCACATGTTTAGAGGGTAGTGCTACCTAGTCACTGGTATCATGCTTTGCTTTCTGAGAAGGAAGGGACAGGATACCTATTGGAAAGGATCAAATTCACTACCTTCCTTCGATGCATGGTTGTCCTCCAGTCTTTCATGCAGGGTTAGAGGATGTGTGTTCACTAAGGGAAGGTTTGGGCACCTCTGGAGGGGCACGGGATATAATGTGGGCAATTTGGAGTGTCCTGCCACTGACATTTGGATACTCTTGACGTGGTCATCGGACACAGTGGAAGAGTGAGACATTGAATGCAAAGTCACATAAAATAAGAAAGGCTGAATGATAATCGAAAACCTTTGAATATAATGATCATAACATTTCATCTATGATAAGCCTTTGAGTTGTTCCTGCTTCTCCACAGTGTGACATTCTTTCTGGGAGCATCCCATGTGGAAGGGACCCTGAGGAGTGCAGGGAAAGCAATTTAATTAAAGTGATGTGGGTCAAGAGTATCCAGACATGCATGTCTGACTTTGAAATTGTTTTCTCTTTTTCACTTAACCCCTCTGCTTTCTATTCTCTTCCTTCCTACTTACTCCTCCCCTCTTACTCCACCTCCTCCTCTTGCTTCAGTTGGGATTCCCTCCATTAAATGGTGTGGTGCAGAGGGTGACTACAACGTCATGGTGATGGAGCTGCTGGGCCCCAGCTTGGAAGACCTCTTCAACTTCTGCTCCCGCAAGTTCAGCCTGAAGACGGTGCTGCTGCTCGCAGACCAGATGGTATAGCTCACAGTCTTTGGAGGGTTGTCTGTGGTACCTGCTGGGAAACATTGCTTGCATGAAGGATTGGCTCTATCCTAACAGATATGGGTTGAGAAGAGACTGCGTGATAAGCATATGTCAACCATGAAGCCAGGTTTACAGGTCTCCTGGTTCCATACAGGGCTTAGATTGCCAATTTGCTGTTGCCGGTAGTTTGGTATGAATGGGTTAATAGTCTCTTTGAATCTAGCACTTTGGTAGAGGTCTGCTAGGACTGACCTCTAGTGGTCTGAAGAGCCAGGGCTAAGTAGAGTTTACTTTAAAGCAGATGGTTGAAACTGTTTTTGAGATGAGGTGAAACAGCAAAGAATATAGACTATTCAGATTACTTTTTCCTCCCACATATTACACTCCTTAAAATGTAGCTAAAAGCTAACCGTGGTGAATTGTTCAAGCTGGTGCTCCTGATGCTACAATTTGGAGTATTTTGGGCGTAGAATTAATATCTGGCCTAGACCCTACACTTTCCCCAGTGACTCTTGTTTTTTTCCAGTTTTCCTGAAAGGAAGGCTCTGATTCGTGTGAAGTTTCCGAAGGGGTTAATTGCATCCTAAGGCAGTTGGAACTTGTGTCGATGATGAGTTTGCAGATCTGATCTGGGTACTGCCCTAGGAAGAGCAGCTTTCACTTGCACAAAGGCATTGTTTCCTGACACTTCCTGTAACACAGATAGACCTCCTCTAGTGTTTGTAAGGCTGAATTCCTGCTTAGGCATGTTGTGATACATCCTGCACGTCTTCAAGGCAGGAGCCTCTAGCCCTAGACAGTCTTTGCTTTCACACTTAAGAACCTGCATTCTCACTTCAATTGTTTTTTCAAATAGCACGGTTGAATTGACTTTTTCCTGTGCTTATTCTAAAAGGATTTGGGGTGCTTTTAAGACAAACTGCTAAATCTAGATGGGCAGATGTTGGCAATCACCAAAGATTAATTGAATTCACTTGTCCTTTTTGAACAAAAAGGGATACTTGCATGTCAGCTCTGCATGAGTGTGCGCTCCTACAGTCAGACTGGGTACTTCATAGGCTCTAGGTGTGACCTATCTTTTTCTACATCCCTCTAATGCGCTTTATCCCACACCCAAAGCTAGGGGCTTCCATTTAACCAACAAATGAATAAACCGAGAAATTGAGAGCTGCACTACAACTTGCAAACAGTTCTCGTGCCATTTGTACTCGCTTTACTGTACACATATTGTCTCTGGATCATTCTGGGGTCTCTTTTAGCAAACATAGCCCCCTCAACCCTAATCCGTAAAACAAGTTGCTATTGTAGTCCTCTGACCTGCATTTCCTATGGTATCTAAATCCTGATCATGATCCCTCCCTCACGTGCCCTCTTGTTACTCCACTTTTGTGACTCATGCCACTATGCCTGAAAGGAATATTCCTTCAGAGAGATTTTCCGTGTCCATTTATCATCTGTGACCCCTTGCCAGCCGTTAAGTACTGTAATCCAGCTAGAGCTCTGCCTGTAATTAAATTGTATATTTAAGAAATGTTTCCATGCCTCCCTCTTTATTATTTCCACTCCCCCAAGCTATTCTGGTAGTGTATGCCCCACACAGCTTGCCTATAACCCGGTTTTCTGTCAGTTTAACTATGTTCCTTCATAACAAACACGTTTTCCCCTTTTGTCTCAGTACTGTGAGTATACAGAGCTCTGTCAGAATTTCTGTCGTCCCCTAATTAATCCTTTCCCTCTTCATTTCAAATCTGTGAACCACGAAGAAGTTTGCCTTAAATTCCATTTTCTGTCTGAGAGCTTTACACTACTCTCTCCATATTAATCTGTTTCTCTGGACTTTTACCTCTGCTCTTTGACTACAGATCAGCCGGATTGAGTACATACATTCCAAGAACTTCATCCACCGTGATGTGAAGCCGGATAACTTCCTCATGGGTCTGGGCAAGAAAGGGAACCTTGTGTACATCATTGACTTTGGCCTCGCCAAGAAGTACCGTGACGCCCGCACTCACCAGCACATCCCCTACCGCGAGAACAAGAACCTGACTGGCACTGCCCGTTATGCCTCCATCAATACCCACCTGGGCATTGGTGAGCAGCTACGACATTTTCCCCGTGTGAAAGCATGCGCCCCAAGGCTTTGGGTTTCCAGTGATGTACACCTGTTTATAATGATGATTGTATGAACCTTGCTGTGAAGTCTTTGGGGCTCAAACTGCAATGTTTCTTTGTGGGTAGCTGGCTAGGAGACTGGATGTCAATGTTCTGTAGCAGGTAGTTGTCTGCGCCTATCAAAGCATGTAAGGTAGGGCATTGAAACACTCCTTTGATTCATGTTGACATGTCTCTGCATAGCTACTGCTAGGCGTTTTTTTGTTTTAGAACCTTACTGGTTTTGATATGTATGAATTTGATACAACAAGGCTTTCACTGGGGGGGGGGGGGGGGGGGCGCTAGAGGGCGCACAAGCAGATTGGCTGCACTGACGTGAGGCTCCTGTTCCTGAGACCAGTATCCTGCAATTATCCTGAGCAAACGAAAATAAAAATTGCTGAAAGTTGGCTGATCTGTTAAGCCGGCTTCCCTCTCTGATCGGTGTGAAGAGGAAGCAAATCGGAGCCCGTCAGCCGCAGTGCCAGGCGACTTAAGGTGGGACTGTATTAGCCGCCGGAACAGGGAGGAAATGTGAGGCGGCCGCCGCAGTCAAGACAGGACGAGGCCTCACACGAGGCTACTAGGCCGTGGGACCGGTGGATGCCAGAAAGTGAGAGCGCTAAGCTGGGGTGAAGCTCGTTGTGATCTGCGACCCAGGCTCGGAGATCGGAGCTGGTAGGAGGCGGTGGGAAACGTGACAGAGTGCAGCCCTGCAGCGTAGAACACAGGGAGGCCGAGTCCGCGTGAGCCATACTAGTGCGCGGGGGACGCCGTAGCGGGCGGACTTAATGCGAGGGCCCCGCCCGGAGGACAACGTACACCATTGCGGAAGGCCTGTGCGGGTGTCAATGTAACCGGACTCCCTGATGGCTTGCACAGGGGAGGAAAGCGCTGGTACAACTAGGGGACGAAGGAGGAGTGGGGTATCGTGACCGGGACGGGCCGGGGGTTGTGACTCATTCCCCCCCCCCCCCCTCCCCCTCCCCGTATAGCGCGAATATGGAAGCTGGAGCCCACGGGGCAGAGGTCAACTGCTGAAGACCTTCAAGGGCAGAAAGACTGGACATAATCGGAGCGAGGCTGGGCACGGCTCCCCTGAGGACTACAAGTGTCTATGGCAGGGCTTTCTGAGGCGAAGTGGTTGCGCGCGAGCGACCCCCACCTGCTACGGTGTATGGTGTGGAAGAGCTAGGGGCCCAGAAGTCTATTGGTGCCAGCGTCACCCCCTCCATCGGCTGGCTCTTTACCCGATTGGTGCAACTAGCCCCAGGATTTGTGTCTTGTAACAGATGTGCCCAGGAGGGATGCAAGGACAGTGTACATATCTGGGCCACCCGTGAGATCCGCGACAGGCGCACTGCGTAGCTGCCAATCAAGACGCAAAGGGTCCTGGCACCCACAGAGCACTGCCCTGCCGGACAGACAGTGTCACAAGTAAGCGGCGGGAGGCCACTATAGAAGATCACGAGGAGCGGCTGGCAGCACTTCGGACGTGAAGGCGGCTATCACTGCACTGACCCCTGCAAGACAGGATGGCGCATTACCAGGGTATACACACACCCCCGAGCCCGACGCTGCCACACTGGTGAGAAGAGCAAGGAACTACTGGGAATACTCGTAGTACACAACTTGCTTGCACACAGAAGGAGATATGGGGAAGCCTGACACACGACAGCCTAAACTTAATTTTGATGCTGCGAAGAAAGGAAATAAGATAAAGCAGGAAGGCCAAGAGACGGAGAATGAGGCACATGCCAGCGGAGGGGCCACAGCACAGGCGTCTGATATAAATAACATACTGCAGGAGATACGTCAGTGATTCGCGACGGTAGTGGACAAAGTGGACCGCATGTCCTCCAGGATGGATGCCATAGCGCACAAGCTCGATGGGCACGAAGAACGTATTGGAGAGGCGGAGCGGCGCATATCTGATACTGATGACGTCACTGACAGTCACACCACACAACTAACAAGAATGGACAAGCTCTTAAGAACGAGGCCCAACAAAACCTGTCTCCACGCCAAAATCTTCAATAGCGGTACCAAAGACTACAAGGCCTGATACAGACAAGCCTAAACCACCTTCGGCACCGAAGAAATTGCCACAGGACTCAATCACTCCTCCTAAGGCAAAAAACACCAAACAACCCCTATCGGCACCGAAGAAATCGACGCCGAAGAAGATTATAGAAGAGGAAGATCTGTTTAGACCAGATCCTAAACAGAAAAAAGTCTATATTAATCCAAAAACTGCACATGTGGAAGCAATTCCTCATAAAAAAGACCAGCAGGCACATCACTTCCAACTGTGGTTCCTGCCAAAAAGGATTGTGCAACTTCTCCAATGCACCCTCCATCTCCTTCACCTTCTTCCTCTCCTATCACTCCATATATTGAGCCTATAACTTCTCCTGCTCAATCTCCTGCATCATCACACCACACTGACGAAGAGT
Source organism: Lissotriton helveticus (assembly GCF_964261635.1). Taxonomy (NCBI): domain Eukaryota; kingdom Metazoa; phylum Chordata; class Amphibia; order Caudata; family Salamandridae; genus Lissotriton; species Lissotriton helveticus. The sequence goes on from NC_136057.1 coordinate 1,370,844,738, forward strand.
ATGACTTAGGTGGGGGGGATGATGTACCAGAGCCACATACATACCCTTTAGATGAGGATGAAGATGTCAACCCAGAATATCCCAAAGAGGACGATGCATATAATTTCCCACCAAATAATGCACCAGACATCCCTGATCCTCAGTACTACCCAACAAAACCTTCCCCTCCAGAGGATAGTATTGGGTTCAATCATCTATTAAACAGAGCTGCACTTTACCACGGAGTTCCAATGCACTCTGATGCCATTGAGGAGGATTTCTTATTAGACACTTTTGAGCAGTCACAAAGGTCTACTCAAATACTACCTATGATCAAAGGGGTCATTAAACATGCTCCAGAGATTTTTAAAGATCCAGTAAGGTGTAGGGTACTAAATCCCAGAATAGAGAAAAAGTATAGACCAGCACCAGATAATCCAGTCTACATTAAGGGACATCTGCCATTAGACTCTTTGGTAGTGTCAAATGCACGTAAAAGAGCCAATTCCCAAACTTCTGGTGACACACCCCCGCCTGACAAAGAATCAACAATTATTGATGCGTCAGGGAAACGGATTGCTGCGCAAGCAACAAACATATGGCGCATAGCAAACACACAAGCCTTACTCTCACGCTACAACAGGGCTCACTATGACCAACTAGAAAAATTAATGGAACGCCTACCAGATCAATACAAAGATCAGGCAGCAGAGCTCTTACAAGAAGGCAAATTAATATCTAATGCCTCAATTAAATGTGCACTAGATGTAGCTGACACAGCAGCAGTTAACACTAGTGTTATCCTCAGACGTCATGCATGGTTACGCATTTCAGGTTTCAAATCAGAAGTACAAACTACCATCCTAAACCAGCCCTTCAATCAGAACCACTTGCTCGGTCCAGAACTAGATAACACTAGAGAAGATGAAGAAGGACACAGACACTGCTAAGTCTATGGGTGCATTACAATCCACCCAGACTAGAAGTTCTTTTCGTCGCTCCTCTTATAGAGGAGGCTCCAAGCAGACCGGCGCAGATAACACATCATATTTTAAAACACATACACAAACCCTCTCTAATAAAGGCTACTTTAGAGGAGGATACAGAGGCAACAACAATAAGGGAAGAGGTAGAGGTATTAACAACAACCGCTCCTCTTCCACGCCCAAACAGTGACTTCCCTCTGCCCCCCCCCCCCCCCCCCCCCTACAGCATTCCACTCCTTTGGGGGGCAGACTATCACAGTTCCTACCTGTCTGGAATTCCATCACAACAGACAGGTGGGTAAGACCAATTATCCAACATGGATACTGCCTAGAACTCACTGCAACCCCCCCAAACATACCACCCAGGCAGCGTCCAATGTCCACAGAACATATAACTCTGCTTCAACAGGAAGTTCTAGCACTTCTACAAAAAGATACTATCAAGTGGTCCCCTTACAGGAACAAGGAACAGGAGTCTACTCCCTGTATTTCCTAATACCCAAGAAGGACGGGACATTAAGACCGATTCTCGACCTCAGGCCCCTAAACCACTACATACAATCGGATCATTTTCACATGATCACTTTACAACAAGTACTCCCATTACTAGAACAGGGAGACTTTCTTACAACACTAGACCGAAAGGACGCCTATTTTCATGTTCCTATACATCCTGCGCACAGGAAGTATCTAAGATTTGTCATACAAGGACAACACTATCAGTTCAAAGTCCTTCCATTAGGGGTCACAACAGCACCACAAGTGTTTACAAAGTGCTTAGCAGTAGAAGCAGCACATCTCAGAAGACAACAGATACATGTCTTTCTTTACCTCGACGACTGGCTCATAAAAGCAAGATCGTTCAACCAGTGTGTACAACACACAAAACAAACAATACAAACATTACACGACTTAGGGTTTACAATAAACTACACCAAGTCGCACCTAGAGCCTTCACACGTTCACCAATATCTAGGAGGTACCATAGGCAGATCGGCAGCTCTAGCGTATCCCAGTAAAGCCAGGATTCAAAGCATTCCGAGCTTAGTCTCCCTTTTTCAATGCCAGCACTCTCTTCAAGCCAGAGTGTTCATGAAACTAATAGGCATGATGGCGTCTTGCATCTTCATAGTTCCTCACGCAAGACTGCAAATGCGCCCACTACAAGAATGTCTAGCACAACAGTGGAATCAGGCTCAAGGTCAGCTCACAGACCTGGTGTTGGTGGACAGCCGTACATATCGCTCTCTGCAATGGTGGAACCCCAAAAACTTGACAAAGGGACGGCCGTTCCTAGACCCTGTTCCACAAATAGTGCTCACAACAGATGCATCCCTCACAGGATGGGGAGCCCATCTCCTGCACTATACCACTCAAGGCCAATGGAACAGCCAACAAAAACTGTTCCACATCAATCACTTAGAGTTGCTAGCGATTTTCCTAGCACTCAAGACTTTTCAAGTACAAGTACAAAACAAAGCTGTTCTAATCCGGACAGACAATATGACAGCTATGTACTTTATACAAAAACAGGGGGGGACACACTCTCTGCAACTGTCCCAGCTTGCACAGAACATTTGGAGATGGGCCATCCCTCAAAACATACACCTGACTGTAGAACACCTTCCAGGAATTCATAATAAGATAGCAGATCTGTTGAGTCATCGGTCACAACAGATTCACAAATGGGAGTTGCACCCACAGGTTCTCCAACCATTTTTCCAAAGGTGGGGGCAGCCACAAATAGATCTGTTTGCCACCCACAAAAACGCAAAATGCCCAACCTTCGCCGCCAGGTTTCCACACCCACGATCGGAGGGAAATGCAATATGGATGAACTGGTCAGGCAGATTTGCGTACGCTTTTCCGCTTCTCCCACTCATTCCACTAGTAGTACGCAAGCTCAGACAACAGTCTCTCAAACTAATACTAGTGGCCCCCACATGGGCACGTCGGCCGTGGTTCTCTTCCAGGGGATCCTCATCAAAGTCATAAGCATTAGAATATTCCCGCCCATGCGCGGGACCCCGGAAACAATATATTATATGTGCCCATATATATATATATATATATATATTTTTTTTTTTCAACAGCCTCTCCCCTCGGGAAGAAAACGAACCGCACACATAACGGGAAAGTGTCTGATTGATTTATTTATATATATATATATATATATATATATATATAGATATATATAAATAAGCAATTGCAGCCAAATAAACAGTAGAGCTGTATTGTGCTGTAAAGAATTTCCACCATACATGAACTTCTGCATTAGAAACATGAGAAACAACACCAAAGATTGTTTAGAACTGTTTTAATGCTTAGAAAGCAGTAGAAATTCTTATAACTCACTTATAACTCACTGAAAGCATAGAAAGCTCCCAGGCTGCATTGCAAACACACAGTCTAAAAAGACTGAAAAGCTAACCTGTAGCTGCAACAAAAAAACTGACACCGTGCCTTTAAGGCACCCATGACCCCCAGCTTCCCATCATGCCTCAGGGGTGACAGTTAGATCAGTTGTTCTTTCCGGCTCCTTCAGGAAGGACCCTGGTAACACAGCTCCACTCATTTCTGGCTCTTCGGACAGAAATTTGCTTCTATTTTCTATCTTTTGGACTTACTTTGACTTTTGACATCTTGTCAAGTAAGGTTTCTGTCATTTTAGACATTTTTTGTGTGGCATTTTATTTTAAAATGCCTTCTCTTTTTGACAACTGTCCTTCTTGTGGCAACAAGAAGGCAAAATCAGACAGTCATGATGTCTGTATACTTTGCTTACCTGATCATCATGATCCTAAGGACTGTCCACATTGCGACGATCGGCGTCGAGATGTGACTCCCCCGCCGACGTCAACAGGGCGACGTCCGGCGTCGAGGAACAAGACCCCTCCGCCGTCAGGCGTCGATCGGCGTAGAAGAGGCGATCTCCGTCGAGGTCTCATCGACGTTCGGTGTCGAGGATGTCCAGAGTTCCTCCGCCGTCGTCACGTAGACACTCGACGTCGAGAGAAAAAGTTCCGTCGGCGGCAAGTCAGCGCCGTTCGACGCCGAGAGACCGTCGTTCTTCACATCACTCATCGACGATGGGGGATAGATTGACGTCGAGGCACTCTGCGATTCTTGTTACGGAATCAGCTTCGCGTCACTCATCTTCAGGTTCCTCCAGTTCATCTTCAAGAACCAGAAGTCCTGTCCATAAATCTCCTCCACGTCGGTCAGAGGTTTCTGCACCTGGGGTGAGGCTATCCCCTAGATCAGTGGTTCCCAAACTTTTGACTCCTGAGGACCCCAATTGAGTCACCACTGGAACCCGGGGACCCCCAAGCAATTTGTATGAGTTAAATTTAAAATATTAAAACAGTAATTCGAAAAAAATACACACGTGTGCACACAAAACAAATACTCAAAGTACTTGGGCGCAGATTTACAATAAGTGACGCATCCATGCATTTCAGCAGAGATGCGCCACTTATTGTGCACCATGCCTCCGCCACCCTTGATGCGCCGCATTTACAATGCTGCGCCTCATGGGGCAAAAAAGCACAGAAGCATGACGCATCTGTGCCGTAAAGGTGACGCATTGCTGGAGTTGCGCCACAAGCGCGACACAGCACCAGCAATGCTCTGGGGGGCCCTATCTTGTTAATGCTGCGTCAATCCTTACGCCTGCTTCAAGCAGGCACAGGGTTTTGACGTAACATGGGCCCCAAAGTGACTGAGTGAAATATTGTAGATTTCACTCAGCCACTTTTAGTAGGCGTTCCTGCGCCGGAATGCCTCCTTCTTCTACGTGGCACATCCCAGATGCGTCATGTTGTAAATACCCTGCATCATGGCGCGTCTTTTGCGCCGCCGCTGCATCACGAAAGTGACGCAACAGCGGCGTAAAAGAGGCACAAGAGGCTTGTAAATCTGCCCCTAAGAATTTTGGGGCCAGATGTACGACCATTTCATTTAGCGCCTCGCAATTGGCGACACATTGCGAGTGGCACTTTGCGAGTCGCTAAAATGATATGTACAACAGTGTGTTTAACACTGTTTCGGATTCCCAATGGGGTCGCAAATTGCGAGGTTCATTAATATTAATGAGCCTCTCGCAATTTGCGAGCCTATTGAGAATGCCAGCCCTCCTAGGTATGGTGGCCTGCTGGGCTCTGCAGGCCACCATGTCTGGGGCTGCTTTTAAATAAAGCAGTTAAAAAAAAATGCAGCCCATTTACCGTGCATTTAAAAAAATAAAATGAAACGTTTTCGTTTCATTTTCTAAGGGCAGGCAGAGGTCCCTGGACCACTGCCTGCCCTTAAAAAATACTTTTGCATGCATTTGCAAATGGGAAGGGGTCCCCAGGGGACCCCTTCCCCTTTGCGAATGCATTACCATCTACTTAAAGTAGGTGGTAATTGCGAGTGTTTTGCGACCGCAAAACATTTGTACATGGTTTTAAGACTCGCTATTTGAATGGGAATGCCCCTTCCAAATAGCAAGTTGCAAAATAGGCAATGTACATGACCCAATACGTTTTTGCATGTGAAAGCGGGTTCACGAACCCGTTCGGTGCATATAAAAACGCGCCCTTAGTATTTTACATTGAAGTAATAGACCCTCTGTCACATGTATTTCATTTGTTTTATAGCATCTCTCATACCATTGTAGGATGTCAGAGCACTTGACATCACACACATATAGAGACATTGAATCATACATGTAAATCAGTGTGTATATAAAATGTTTAAAGAGTGCTTGGTCTGGAAAAGCACAAACTCAGGATTCATAACTCAGTGGCTAGCACTGACGTTAACATTAAAAATGTATTTCCACCCAAATAAATCTTTTTAGCAGCATCAGGATAATGAATAACTGGGAAAAAACAAAAATTACTAACTGGTACCATGCAGTTTGCAAGCAGCTCTTTGATGACAGTTTATAGGTCCCTCTGCTACATTACGATGGTCACTTATGAAGTGCGCAGTAACAAAAGAATCTCCGTGAAAAAAGCAATAACCACGAATCTATGCACATAAAATGCTGCTTTTTAAAATGCATGCTACACGTTCTTTGCAATAGGCACATTAGCCCTCTGTGCTACATTAGTTAAGTCAAAGCTGTCACTAAACAAAACTCTCCTCACGCTCCAGCAGGTACGTTAATCACTGGCTTTATCTTGACACTTTTATTGTTGCTGGAAAGCTGCTAATTATACAAGAAACTTTTCTGTGCTTTTAAAACTGTTGCCTGCGGACCCCCTGGGAATGTGTCACGGACCCCTGGGGGTCCGCGGACCACAGTTTGGGAAACACTGCCCTAGATGGTATGCACCACTGCAGAATTGGCAGGAATCAGGGGCTACGGAACGCCTTCGGCAGTACGTCAGCCCGGAACATAGATCTCCGCTGCAAAGGCTGGTGGCTGAAGTAGACAGAGTCAGTCCTCCCAGGCGACAGGCAGCACGTTCACCTGAAAGGAGACCAGATAGATCTCGTTCTCCAAGAAGGGAGGAACGCCCAAGAAGATCTCGTTCTCCAAGGAGAGAGGAACGTCCCAGAAGGTCTCGTTCTCCAAGAAAGGAAGAACGTTCCAGAAGATCGGGCGAGAGGCGACGCAGTTCCCATCGCAGGAGTAGAAGAACCCCTGCCACCTCTTTTACCTCCTCTACCAGATCTTCGACTAGGGATTATTCCCCTACTCTCACCGACAGCCCTATTTCCAGAGTCTCTCAAGTGGACGACATCAATACTTATCTAGATGTCCTTCAGAGAGGAGCTAAGAAATTAAATATTGAGATGGCTGTCCCACAAGTCCACGGTAATTTTTGAGACATTGCACCAAAAATCTTCTTCCCGTCCGTTACTTCCTTTAGTCCCAGGAATCATGGATCCAGTCAAGAACATTTTCCTCACCCCTGCAACCATCAGAGCAGTGCCGGCTTGCATACAAAAGAAATACAGGCTGGCGGACTCGGACCCAATCTTTGCCAAATCTGATCCACCAGCAGATTCATTTATTGTGGCAGCGGCTCGAAAGACCCATGCAGTCGCTCCTTCATCTACTGTCCTGCCAGATAAGGACAGTAAAACACAGGACTCATGGGGTCGCAAAGTTTGTAATGCTGCCGCTTCTGCCCTGAAGGTTTCCAGTGCGTCCGCGCTTCTGGGAAGGTATGACAGAGCCTTATGGGACTCGATGGAGCGCTTCAAAGCCAAACTTCCGAAGGAATAGCAAAAAGACTTTGAAGAGGCACTTACGGAAGGCTGTCTGGTGTCAAACCAGATAAGCACCGCGGCGGACGGTGCAGTGTTGGCGGCACATTCTTATTCACATGGAATATGCGCCAGAAGGTCTTCTTGGTTGCGCTTAACATGCTTGAAACCGGATGCTCAGCAGCGCATCTTGAATCTTCCTTTCTCTGGGTCCTCTCTCTTCGGGGAACACGCAGATGAAGAGATGACCCGGATGAAGACCGAATTGGACACGGTAAAAGCGGTCGGTTTGGAGAAAAAAAAAGAATTCAAACGACGCTTCAAATCCAACAGGGGCAGAGGGGCTCAACAGAGGGTTCAAACCCCTCAGTGGTCCCAGAACAAAAATCAGGGAAAAACCCAATTTCGAGGAGGCAAATCCAACAGAGGTAGAGGAGGTCATCAGCAGTCCTCTTCCACAACGAGAGGAGGGAAAGCTTGAGCAGTGGCTTCCTCTGGCGCCGTTTGTGCTTCACAACATCTGGCAGAGTGGGTCAGCATCACAAAAGATCGTTGGGTGCTGAATATACTGCGCAATGGATATGCAATACGTTTCCGTGCGATCCCAAAGTCCATACCTCAAAAAAAAGTCTGCCCGTACCAACTAAATCTTCTCCAAAGAGAGGTCAAGACTCTTCTCCAAAAAAGAGCCATCGAGGAGGTTCCTCCCTCTCAAAGGGGAAAAGGAGTCTACTCCAAATACTTTCTTGTCCCCAAAAAAGATCAGGAGGACAAGTTCAGACCCATCTTGGACCTTCGCCTTCTAAACAAGGTGGAGGTCAAAGAAAAGTTCCGCATGTTGGCTCTTCACCAAATATGCCCACATCTTCAAGTCGGAGATTGGATGTGTTCGGTGGATTTGCAAGATGCGTACTTTCATATTCCGATCGCCCTTCGCCATCGGAAATACTTGAGATTTGTGGTAGGAAGCAAGCACTACCAGTACAAAGTGCTGCCCTTCGGGCTCAAGTCAGCACCACGAGTCTTCACCAAATGCATGGCAGTGGTTGCGGCTTATCTACACAAGAAGGGGCTCTTCGTCTATCCATACCTGGACGACTGGCTCCTGAAAGGCCCATCTCCCCGACAGGTACTCAACGACTTTCAACTGTGCCTACAGCAGTTACACAAGTTAGGCCTCCATGTGAACAAGGAAAAGTCTGTCCAACAACCGACCCAGAGCATCCACTACCTGGGCGCAGTTCTGGACACAAGTCTGGAAAAAGCGTTTCCTTCGGAGGAGAGACTATCATCTATGAAACAGAAGTGCAGGACTCTCCTCCAGTCTCGAAATCCATCAGTCAGACAGGTAGGTTCCCTGCTGGGCTCCATGGCGTCCTGCATTTTTCTGATACCGAACGCCAGACTGAGAATGCGGCCTCTGGAGCAGGCTCTAGAGGACCAGTGGGACCAAGCGACAGGGGATTGGGAGGATCGAATCAATTTGTCCCAGACAGCGAGGACGTCCATCCTATGGTGGACTCGCCCGCAGAATGTGTTGCTGGGAGTACCGTTTCATCAACCTCTTCCAACACTGTCCGTGGTCACGGACGCTTCTCTAGATGGCTGGGGGGCACACATGGGGTGCCTTCAGATTCAAGGTCGGTGGTCAAGTCAGCAGCAAACCTACCACATCAACATGCTGGAGCTTCGGGCAGTTCATCTAGCTCTCAAGGCTTTTCTTCCAGCTATAAACACCGACTCAGTCCTACTGCAGACAGACAATACCACCACCATGTTCAATCTGAACAAGCAAGGGGGCACACGATCTCGCCCTCTCTCCCTGGAGGCTCAGGCGATCTGGCACTGGCTTCTGGCTCGGGCCTATCAGTAGTGGCAGTACACCTTCCAGGCGAATTAAACACCAAGGCAGACGCATTCAGCAGGCACTTCGAAGATCAGCCAGACTGGGTGCTAAACGACGAAGTGGTAGAAGAGGGAAACATCCTTTACAACGCAACTTTTACCACGCAGTGCCTTTACGACGCAACTTTTACAACGCAAACCATTACAACGCATTGCGCTGGGGGGCGCTCTAGGATAGGGAATAGGTTTAATTTACTATCCAACACCTTCCCTACTATCCACGGGGACTGGAGTTGGAATAGTAAATTAAACTATACACTATCCAGCGCCCCAAAGCACTATGCGTTGTAAAGGCATGCGTTGTAAAAACAGCGTTGTAAAGGCATGCGATGTAAAAGTATGCGTTGTAATGTCATACATCCGGTAGAAGAACTTTTTCGTTGTTGGGGTCGTCCAACAATAGACTTGTTTGCAGATGACGAAAACGCAAAATGCCACGCCTTCGCGCCCAGATTCCACCGGCCAGGGACGCAGGGGAATGCTCTCCTGATGGATTGGTCAGGAACATTTGCTTACGCGTTTCCTCCCCTGGCTCTGATTCCGAAGGTGGTGTCCAAGCTCCTCAGGTCGGACATGGAGATGATCTTGATAGGTCCGGATTGGCCACGGCAGTGGTGGTGCCCGGACCTTCTGCATCTGTCTGTGTGTCCACACAGACGGCTTCCTTGCAGACCGCGGACCTGTTGAGCAAGATGAACGGGAGGATACTTCATCCCAACCTCCCATCACTGAACCTGACAGCATGGCTCCTGAGGTCCTACAATATGGGCATCTGAACCTGCCTCCCGAATGTATGCACATTTTAAAAGAGGCGAAGAGGCCTTCCACGAGAGCGTCCTATGCTTTCAAGTGGGAAAGGTTTTACATATGGTGTAGGGATCGTCACCTAGATCCTACTAAAGGGCAGGAGGAAGTAATTCTTCCATACCTCCTTTCCTTGGCAACTTCAGGTTTGAAATATGCTTCCATTAGAGTGCATCTGTCAGCCTTAGTAGCGTACAGGAAATCACCTAACCAGATTTCTTTCTTTCAGGTTCCGGTGGTCAAGGATTTCCTCCAGGGGTTGAAGAAAGTCTATCCCCCTGTGTGCAATCCTTCTCCTGCTTGGGAATTGAACCTGGATCTATCCAGGTTAATGTCACCTCCTTTCGAACCCATCCACAAGGCCTCTTTGCAACATCTCTCTTGGAAAGCGGCTTTTTAGTGGCGATTACCTCAGCGCACAGAGTAAGTGAGATACAAGCGCTCTGTACTAAGGAACCATATACAGTTTTCCATCACAATAGAGTAGTCCTGAGAGCTCATCTATCCTTCTTGCCTAACGTGGTTTCTGATTTTCATATAAATCAGTCCATTTCCCTCCCTTCGTTCTTTCCAAATCCTACGACCTCGGCTGAGCGGTCGCTGCACTCCTTGGATCTTAAGAGAGTGCTCAAGTTCTATTTGGAAAAGACCAAGGGTATCAGGAAGACGGATCAGCTGTTTGTGAACTATGGTTCAATGAGAACGGGCTTTCCAGCGGCCAAGAGATCCATCTCCAGGTGGATTGTCTCTTGCATTAAATTGGCCTATCAGCTTGCAGGCAAGCCTTTATTGGTGTCACCCAAAGCGCATTCCACTAGACGGAAGGCAGCTACAGTAGCTTTCTTACATGACATTTCTATGTCCGAGATATGTAAGGCTGCTACCTGGAAATCGGTTCATACATTTACGAGGCATTACTGTCTAGAATCTGATTCCAGGGCTGATACTCAAGTAGGGCAAGCCTCCTTGAGGAATCTGTTTGGGTAGCCTATGGCCTGCCCAGGCTTGTTGATAACTTTACTGTATTGTTATTCCTTTGCCCGCAGGGATGAGGTGAGGCTCGCTATTCTATTCTAATGCTTATGACTATTGATGAGGATCCCCTGGAAGAGAAGGATTAGTTACTTACCTGTAATCCTAGTTCTCTTCCAGAGGTATCCTCATCAAAGTCATAAGCAACCCTCCCACCTCCCCGGGCAAAGGACATTCGTTAATGAGGAGATATTGTTAACCTATTTGTTCCTTGGGTTTTCAGTCTCCGAAAAGAACAACTGACCTAACTGTCACCCCTGAGGGATGATGGGAAGCTGGGGGTCATGGGTGCCTTAAAGGCATGGTGTCAGTTTTTTTGTTGCAGCTACAGGTTAGCTTTTTAGTCTTTTTAGACTGTGTGTTTGCAATGCAGCCTGGGAGCTTTCTAAGCTTTCAGTGAGTTATAAGAATTTCTACTGCTTTCTAAGCATTAAATCATTTTCTAAACAATCTTTGGTGTTGTTTCTCATGTTTCTAATGCAGAAGTTCATGTATGGTGGAAATTCTTTACATCATAATTCAGCTCTACTGTTTATTTGGCTGCAATTGCTTATATATATATATATATATATATATATATATATATATATATATATGGGGCACATATAATATATTGTTTCCGGGGTCCCGCGCATGGGGGGGTCCCGCGCATGGGCGGGAATATTCTAATGCTTATGACTTTGATGAGCATACCCCTGGAAGAGAACTAGGATTACAGGTAAGTAACTAATCCTTCACCACGCTACTAGATCTCTCACTGGTTCCACATCAGAAATTACGGCTCACGCCATCCCTGTTAACACAGAACCATGGAGAAATAAGGCACCCAGAACCAAACCAACTGAATTTGGCGATCTGGCTCCTGAGGTCTTAGAGTTTGGCTACTGAAACTTACCACCAGACTGTATGAACATAATTAAAGAAGCTAGAAGACCCACCACTAGAGCATGGTATGCTTTTAAGTGGAAAAGATTTGCAATATACTGTAACAACAATCACATTGATCCATTGGATGTTTCCATCCAAAATATTATTTGCTACCTTCTACACCTACAAAGGTCCAACTTGGCTTATTCTTCCATACGACTGCATCTAGCAGCAATTGCAGCCTATTTACATAATAGACAGCATCTATCTCTCTTTAGAGTACCTGTAATAAAAGCATTTATGGAAGGATTAAAACGAATAATCCTACCTAGGTTACCACCTGCACCAGTATGGAACCTAAACGTGGTCCTTACAAGACTTATGGGTCCCCCTTTTGAGCCTTTACACAAGTGTGAACTGCAATCCCTAACATGGAAAACTGCCTTCCTTGTTGCCATCACCTCTCTCAGAAGAGTTAGTGAAATACAAGCATTCACAATAGAACCATTTTTTCAGATACACCCTAACAAAGTGGTTCTTAGACCCAATCCTAAATTCCTGCCAAAAGTGATTACTCCGTTTCACCTTAACCTATCAGTAGAGTTACCAGTGTTTTTTCAAAAAACAGACTCTGTTGCGGAAAGGGCTTTACACACCTTAGATGTTAGAAGAGCTCTTTTATACTACACAGACAGGACTAAATTCTTCAGAAAGACAAAACAACTATTTGTATCTTTCTCTTCCCCACACAAAGGCAATCCCATCTCTAAAGGAGGAATTGCCAGATGGATTGTAAAGTGTATTCAAATATGCTATCAAAAAGCTAAACGTACACTAACAGTTCCTCCTAGAGCGCACTTCACTCGCAAACTAGGAGCCTCTATGGCTTTCTTAGGAAACATACCACTAGAGGACATATGCAAGGCAGCAACATGGTCTACCATACACACCTTCACTAAACACTATTGTGTTGATGTGCAAGCGACCACCGCTAGGGGAGACACTGCTGCACAATCGTTGCTAAGTGTACAATCTGCAGCTCATATGCCTCGAACGGAATATGCTACTTACCAGTATGCATCTGTTCTTGGCATGTAGAGCTGCAGAGTTGTACACGCCCTCCCGCCTCCCCGGGACTTGTATCCGTTCCAGTACTCATCTTACTTAGATGCACACGCATGGACATCTTTTCTCTTTACTTCTACTAACTCCATCATTTCCCATCATGGCGAAAAACAATCTGAGGATGGAGTCGATGACCATGCGCAGTATTGTCCAACGGAGGAGTCACCTATCTCGTGACTACAAAGACTTCTTCCAAGAAGACGACAACCTGCAATCATCGGAGCCCAACACCAGGTGGCAATCTATTGCTAAGTGTACAACTCTGCAGCTCTACTTGCCAAGAACAGATGCATACTGGTAAGTAGCATATTCCTTTGGAAGCCCGCAGTAGGCGCAATAATATCCGCGTAATTGGAATTCCAGAATCGACGAACACTGGCAGAATGGAGGACTATATTGAGCAGTTACTACTGGCGGCTGTTGGTAAAGAAGCTTTCTCCTCGCAGTTCATAGTAGAGCGAGCACACAGATCACTTGGACCGCGGCCGATGCCAGGTAAACCCCCCGCGGCCCATCATCGCGAGGTTACTGAATTATAGATATAGGGACATTGCTCTATGTGCGCAAGGAATAAGCAGACACTAAAATATGATGGCAACATCTTCTCGATATACCCGGACTTTACACCCATGGTGCAGGAGGAGAGCCGCAAGTTTATAGAAGTCAAGAGGAAGCTACGAGCGGCGCAAATAGATTATGCGCTCCTGTATCCAGCGAAATTAAGAGTGACACACCAAGGAAAGCAGAGGTTCTTCACGAATCCGCAACAAGTTGAAGACTTTCTCCGGTCAGTGAAGCGGGCGAACCAAGGAGGAGGAGGAGGTCGAGGTCAGGGAGCCTCGCAATGCCCTGACCGCGTTGGCGATGATAAGGACTTGTAATGAACATCCTCCGTGAACTCTATTGTGTATCGTAAGGTGATGTTTGGTGGGCTGATGGGTATGGCTGATCAACCTGACTTGAGGGAGTGAGATCGTTCTAATTGTCTCATTTGCTCTTATGTTATTGAAGTACCATGCTCCGCTCCCCCAGCAAAAGTCCTGGTACAACACCACAGGGAGGCTTGTGGGGAGCGGGGAGAATGTGTAGCTGTCTAGACATGTCCCCCAACGGGTATTCCCCCATGGTAGATCAATGCACAATATGTGAAGGGGTTTTAGCATTTTGTTTGTTGAAGTTGGAAGAAGGGGGGGGGTATTGAATACTGGCAAAGTTGGGTTATTTCAGTGGGGGGGGAGGTAGGGGACAGGGATTGGTTGGTTGGTTCATAAGAGACATTGAATGTACAGCTTCCTCCTTAAGGAGCAAGCTGGCGGGGTAGGAGGACAGGGAACAGCATCGAACAAGGGGCATTCGGCAAAAATGTGTGCTGATACAGGGCTGGGTGAAGACTGCATGGTCGACAGTCATGACACAGACAATGCTTAGACAATATGGCTAACACGACTGTGGGTACACTAAATGTTATTACATGGAATGTGAGAGGGATGGGCGATCCCAAGAAAAGGAGGCATATATTATCTTACCTTGACAGACATAACGTGCACATTGCCATGCTGCAGGAGTCTCATTTTGCGCGTCAGAAGCAGCACACCTTGGCCGCCAGATGGGCGGAACACAGAGTCTTCTCTTCTTACTCCACTTATGTACGGGGAACAGCAATATTAATAGAGACAGGTCCTCTTCTGGCTAGAGGGCACTGCGTGGGACTCCGAGGGCAGGTTTTGCCTAGCATGGGGCCGGTTGGGCACCACAACCGTAACGCTAGTCTGTTGTTATGGGCCAAACTCGGACGAGCCGTTTTTTTTACACACTATGGGCTAAGATTTTTGAGGTAGACTCCACTCATATTATTTGGGGAGGCGACTTCAATGTGACTTATTGTCCCGGACTGGACAGATCACACCCTGCCCCACACCATTACATTAAGGCACAGGCCGGGCTGAGGGACATAATGTCTGCCTATCAGCTTGTGGGTCCCTGGCGTCATACACATCCCGCTGCAAGGGAGGGCACGCATTTTACAGCGCAGGCGCAAACATGAGCCCGATTGGATTACTTTTTAGTATCCAGGGGAACGGCACCTGCGATAAACACGGTGAAACACCTGGCACGATCCTACTCTGACCATGCACCAGTGGTGTTGGTACTCTCATCTGACGATTTGACGACACCGCACAGCCCCTGGCGACTACATGCCCCTATATTGCTTGATACGGTGTTCCAGGAGGAGTTGCGAGAAGTACGCTACTTTTTTTATCGCAATAAAGATTCAGTGAATAGTGTTGAGATTGTCTGGGAGGCCTTTAAGGTCACGATTCGGGGATACTGCATAGCTGAAGGGTCCGGCGTGCTGAGGGACATCACGAATTCTCTGCGCACTCTTAAAATGGATCTTAAGAAGCTGGAGACGGAACTTACACGAGACCCAGGGGGTGCTACACAAGCAAATTTCAGAAGTAAGCTTACTGAATATATGGAGGAGGCTAGGAGAGCGGCGCAGTTCCGGGGTAAATACTGGGTTGCCCGCCAGTATGGAGAATGGGAGAGGCCTGGAAAGGCATTAGCGCAGAAAGCGAAGCGGCCTAGATGCAACAATTATGTACTGGAAGTGGTGGATCCGGAGGGGGAGGTGTGCCGAGATACAACTACTATACCTAACGCATTTTTGAGGCATTACAAAATCCTCTATAGCACAACCAGAACAAATAACCTTGACTTGGACGGTTTTCTGGGAGCTGTAGCGCTGGGCGAACTCAGCGATGTGCAGAGAACTTTCTTGTGCGCACCATTTGAACTAGATGAGGTACGGAATGCGATCATGGGTCTACAGGTTGGGAAGGCCACAGGGACGGATGGCATCCCAGCAGATTTTACAAAACATACGTGGATCTAATGGCCCCTATTCTTCGGGAAGTGTATGAAGATGCATTAGAAGTGGGTCATCTGCCGGCCTCTATGAGGGAGGCGCTCATATTGTCGCTGCTAACACCGGGTAAGGAACCCAACCAATGCGACTCATGTAGGCCCTTGTCGCTCCTCAATTGCCATGCAAAAATTTTGGCCAAATTGATTGCAACGCGCCTGAGTCTCTTAGTGGAAAACTTGATATTCCCCGACCAATCGGGTTTTGTGCCTGGTAGGGCCACTTCCCACAACTTGAGGACGCTATTTGCCGTCTTAAATAATGTCTCGCCTGACCTACCGCTGGCGGCGTTTTTTTTAGATGCCACCAAGGCATTCGACTCCATAGAATGGGATTATATTTTCGGAGTTATGAGACGAATGAGCTTCCCCCCGCTGTTCTTGTCATGGATTGCATTGTTATACTGTTTGCCAGTGGCAAAGGTCCTCATTAACGGACACACGTCACAAACTTTTAGTATCACGAGAGGGACATTGTAAGGGTGCCCCCTCTCCCCTTTGCTTTTCGCAATAGCGGGCGGCAAAACTAAGACAACACCACAATGATAAGGCTCTCCGTTGTAATCTGCGCCAGGTGCTAATCTCATTATATGCAGACAACATCACTCTGTACCTACGGGACCCCCAGCAAAATCTGAATCCGATATTAAGAGAATGTATTGTTTTTGGGCACCTCTCAGGAGATCACATAAACTGGGGAAAATCATGCATTTTTCTATTGACCGCAGCCACGACGCGCTTCTCGCCAGATTTCCCCCTGGAGTGGTGCGAGGAAGAAGTGAAATACTTGGGGTTCAGAGTCACCAAGAATAGAGAAGAACTTATGAGGCTAAATTATGGCACAGCCATGACTAACAAAACAGAATGTGTAATGCTTTGGGTGGCACTGCCCCTCTCCATGGCGGGTTGCGCTTCTTTAATTAAAATGGTAGTACTCCCCCCGACTTCTGTATTTATTTCTGAGCATCCCCTTCTACCCGGGTGTCTTTTTCTTCAAATCACTTAGATCGGAGATGTTGCGTCTGGGGTGGGGGGGGGGGGAGGGGGGGGTTCAAACAACCCAGAATACAATGGGAGGTGATAAGACCATACTCGCAAGGCGGGTTTGGCATACCAAATTTTGAACTTTATTTTCTGAGTGCGCAGGCCTGCTACGCCTGGTTCTGGGTGAAGCAACCGAAATACATGCCACAAGTGGCGGCAGAACACTGGCTGTTGCACCCCATACCTATTGAAGGAGCCCTATATGTGGGAGTAACAGATAGGGTAGCCAACGCCCTCACAGGTACGATAACAGCTTGGCAGCGCATACAAAATATGTTAGAGGTACCCATGACATATTCGCCCTAACTGCCCCTCACTTACCACCCCGACATGCCACTATTCCAGGAAGGGGTCTTTAGGAATTTCCAGCAGCGAACTCACATACATAGTTGGGGGGGGACCTGTACCGCGAAGGCCAATTCCGTAGTATTGACCACTTGTTCCAATCCGCACAGAAGACGCCATTAGATGTCTTTCTTTATCTCAGATTGAGAAATGGGATGAGAAAAATTACTCCTGACTTTCCTGCGGAACCGCAGGTGCTGACCCCATTGCAGCTCGTATTGGAGAGGGCTTCGCCCAAACGGTTGGTTTCGCTGATATATTGCTCGGTACACTCACAAATGGCAACCACACCACCACCTTCGCGTAAGAAATGGGATGAGTAGTTGGGCCTAGTGCTGACGGACGAACAATGGGAGGAGAGCTGTCTGCAAACTGAACGAGTATCAGCTAGCAGTATACTTAGGCTCACACATTATACATTTTTACACAGAATGTATTATACACCAGCCAAGATGTGTAGGTTCAAGTTGAGAGAAGATGATAGGTGTGATAGATATCGCACTTCGGGGGCGGACTTGCTTCATCTAGCATGGGAGTGCCCTGAGGTAAATGCATACTGGGATCAAGTGTTTAAGGCATTGCGCGAAATGATAGATGCACCTGTGGAGCCCACACCACTGACGGCACTACTGGGATATGTCAAACCAATCCGACCAGAACACCGCAAATTCACTGCGCTGGCACTACTCATGGCTAAGAGAAGGATAGCGTGCCGGTGGGGCAGGGGTTGTGCACCCAAGTTTAAGGAATGGATGGCTGATTAAGGTTGTGTGCCAGGAGAGGCTCTCAACCTATGCAGAGCTACTTCCAGTTGCCTCCCGGCCCAGGGATGTGTTGGTCCCATTACAGTGCTACTTGCTAGCTCTCCTGAGAGAGGAAGAGTAATAGACTAGAGTGACGTAGGAGAGGAGTTGCAATGGACGGGGTCGCCTGGGACTGGAGAGAGAGCAGGACAAATGACCGTGACAGTGAGGAAGCTGCCCGATTACAACAGTGGCAGGGGTTACAGAGGTGCTTCAGGATGCATGGATATAGTTATATTTCTGTATATGTGTTAATGTATGTGATTGTCTAGGGAAAGCTGGTGAATAATTAGACGCCCATATTACTCACAATGCACGCGAATAGTCTGTTATTGTTGTACCAAAGATGTACCTTGCCTGGTCAAAGAAGGAATATATGTACTGTTGAGCTATACATGACCTGTATCACAAATAGATGTCTGATAATGCTATGGAACTGTTCACTTGAAAATCAATAAAGAGATGTTTAAAAAGAAAAAAGGCTTTCACTGATGGGGTTTGGTGAATGTCTTACATAGTATGAAGGCATGGATCCAGTAAGTCGTGAAGGCTCATGCACTCCTCTTATGATGTAGTACGTGTGGACCCCCGACTTACTTATGAAAACCTGCATTGTGTGCCATGCTGCATCTTGTCATCCTTTTGATGCCATTTTCTCCTTGTCCAGAGCAAAGCCGCCGGGACGACTTGGAGAGCCTGGGATATGTGCTGATGTATTTCAACCTAGGGTCATTGCCCTGGCAGGGACTGAAGGCGGCAACAAAGAGACAGAAATACGAGCGCATCAGCGAGAAGAAAATGTCAACGCCAATTGAGGTGCTCTGCAAGGGCTATCCATGTAAGTGATAAGGAATTTACAATGTCAGGGGAAAGTGGGAACAGTAGGGGGCACAAGTTAGGGCCAGGGCAAAGAGTGGCTAGATATCAATTAACGCTATTCCAGTGGGAAATCTTTGCCTCAAAGTGACAATCATTTATTTTTGTAGAGCTTGGCACTCTAAAATACCAAACCCCTTTTTACTCTCTATTGGCCTGTATTGCCTTTTTTCCTCATTTAGTATCAGACCCTCTTGCTACCTTGACTCCGTGGCTTCACGTTCTGCATGTTTCTTTCAGTTTTCCCCTTTTGCCCCTGTGTCTTGGAAAGAAAACAATTGTGTTCCCCAAATCACACCAAGTGCGAGCTGAGCCACATATTCCACTCTTGAACATAAGACTACAAAACCTTTTCCATGATCACTCGGCAATAAACCCTCCTGTTTCTGAAAGTGTAGTATACCCGTTTACCTCTTGAGACCTGAGCGCTACTACAGTGAAGAGTAGCATTGAGTAAGAAGCCAGGATACTTTGAGCATTTTCACCGTTACGGTCTTTACGGTGGTGTGAATAATATAAAGGTGGTGCCCTATTTGTGCTCTATTTTGCCCGATGATCATCTATATTGTGAACACTGTCTGACACACTCGTGTACATGTTAGAGGAGGTTAGTTCCCATCTATCAAATAAAAGGGTCTTATTCGTAATTTAGATTTTGACACCGTTTTGTTTGTATGCTTCCTTGGTCCTCACCATCTTTGTTACTCACTTTCTTCCAAAAGCTGAGTTCTCCACGTATCTGAACTTCTGCCGCTCGCTGCGGTTCGATGACAAGCCAGATTACTCATACCTGCGCCAGCTCTTCAGGAACCTATTTCACCGACAGGGCTTCTCGTATGACTACGTCTTCGATTGGAACATGCTAAAGTTTGTGAGTGTGGGCCCTGTCTCTTGTTTTAGAGTTTTTGCTTGGGTGGATGGTCATAAAACGTGTTAGCACTATGCTGAGTAATAATCTGTTATGGGCTCAAAACCATAATTTTACGAAGGGCTTACAGGGTTCCATCTCGGACAATAGAGCTATCTGGGGTGTACATGAACTCCTTTTCCTGGGGCACTTTGAAACTGTTTTTGAGGTCTTATTTTTTTGTCTTCTCAGGGAGCAGCGCGAAATCCTGAGGAGATGGACAGAGAGAGGCGCGATCATGACAGAGAGGAACGCTTGGGCCAGGTGAGAGGTACAGCTACGCGAGCCATACCACCAGGTCCACCTGCTGGTGCCACTGCGGCTGCCAACCGCCTTCGGAATGGCCCTGAGCCAATGGTCTCCACACCCGCTTCCAGAATCCAGCAAAGCGGTGAGTAGAGGCAGCTGCCTTGCCCTGCAAGGAGAGGTGCTTGGGACACACTAGATGAAGATTGAGAAGTTGAGGCCTTGTTTTTGTCATTTAACTTTGCATGATCTCTGCTTGAAAGAAAATATATCTCCAGTTAAGGTCTTTGATGAGAAAACCTGAAAAGTCATAAGGACAAATTGACTACCAAGAGCTTAAAGTAGTTGATGGAAAGTTAAAGCAACCTAAGGTTAATGAATACTGTAAGTTGGACTTTGCCTTTCTTCAGGATCATCCCACAACGTTTTGCCTTCATACTCCTGTTTTCTGAACCAGTTTTTGTTGCCTTTTAGGTCTCTTTGCAATTTAGCACCGCTAACTAGTGCTAAAGTTCTTGTGCCCTCCCTTATGAACATGGTAGAAATGGCTTACACCCAATTTGCATATTCAATTTAGTATTGCATCTCAAGTAAAGTGGTTGCTCAGGTTCCCAGGCCCCGTAAATTGAATGCTACTAGGCCTGCAGCCCCAATTGTGCCATCCATTTATGTAGCCCTGTAAAACATGTTTCAGGCCTGCCATTGAAGCCTGTGTGTGCACGTTTTAACTGCCTTTTCAACCTGCCAAAATAAACCTTTCGCCAGGCCCAGTTCCCTCTTTTTAAGACCTATGAGTCACCCCTAGATAGGCCCTGAACAGCCCAGAGGGCAGGGTGTAGTGTATCAAAAAAGCTGAACATGTACTTTTAAGTTTTACTTGTCCTGGTAATGTAAGTGTTGAGAATAAGGGACAACTCAGCATCCCTGGGACCTAGCGGACAGTTAATAAAGGCACAAGTGGTCCCTAAGGAGGAAGTGTAGCCCTTGACTTCACAGCAATAGTTACAAAAAACCTTCATTATTATGGTTTATGATGTGATTAACACATTTATGAGATAATTCACAGAAGAAAAAGTCTTGAATAGAACAAGAACTCAATGTATTTATTTTAAAGAAGCAATCTTAGAACAGGGTGCATTGGTGTGGTGGTGCAGTAAAAGTGACATAGTGAATGGATGGTGCACAAGTGGTATTCAAAATTGCAGGCATATACATGCGACCGATAAGGACATAGAGGTAAACACTCCCGTTGGAAACTTGAAATCTTACATCAACTTAAAAGCAGTCCCCTGTAGTCGTATATATTTTCCATCCTAATGATGACCCGTCTCTAAATAATTGTGTATTTTGGGTCAAAACATTGACAACTACTACAGTGGACTTATTTTAAGTTGATCTCGGATTTCAAGACTCCCAATGGGTAACTATTGCCTTGGAAGTGAAGGGCTACACTTCCCCCTTAGGGGGCTCTTGCGTCTTTATTACTTTTGTAAAGTTTGCATTTTCTTGTTTCAGCAGTTTTGGTGTCTGCTGCACATGACTCGTTGTAGTTGGTTTTTGTGTATTGCTCCCCGATAGTGAGACAGGGAAGCTAGGTGTTGGCTGGATGGGCCACTTTAAGTTACAGAAGGGGGGGAGCTGTTACCTACCACACTTGCACATCACAAAGGCCCTGCCTGCACACTCTAACAAATGGTTGTACACTAGTCCACTGTGAATTCTGGGGCCAGGGTGGGGAGGCAGTAAATTATAAGCACTTGTGTGTAGGGGGGAGGGTCCTTTAGAATCATTTCCTACTTCAAAGTGGGCACCAGATATAAATATTGGACCTCAGACACCCAACTCTTCAGTATTCATCTGGACCTGTGGAAGACTCGGTAATAAGGGCTGCTGTGCTGCTCTGATGCAAAGAGGACTGCCACTCAGCCACGCTGCTCTGCTACCCTCCTGTCTGAGTGAGAAGGTCTGGACTTGCATCTTGAACCCAGAACCACCACCTGAGTAACTCCAAGGGCTAGTTGGCTGGCCTTCAGTTCAGAAGCCTCGGGGACAGAACATGCTTCCTCCATCTTCTTCCCAGTACCAAGACTCTGCCAGCTGCGAGAGCTACCCTCCCAGTTGGTGCCACCCCTGTCCTGGACTCCTTGAAGTAGGCCTGCATGTGCTCTACCAGCCCAACTGTGGTAACGGCAGATGCGACACATTGGAGCCGCTGCATAATGCATCTTGTCACCAAAACTCTGCATGGGAGCCGCTGTGCAACCCATCACCTCCCCAAACCTCGCATCAGGACTGCTTTATGACCTGTCCCCGGCGCAGGTCTTCTCACCGCCCGCAGCCCTTCAAGAACCACCACTGCGCGATGCATCCTCAATGCATGCCTTTACATCGCAAGCCACTCATCAACTGCAGTCTCGCCAGTGACGCAGGACTCCGCATTGCAAGCCTAGCAGCTTTTTCAGAACCAGACTACGCGCAACATAGCTCAATGCAGGACTTTGCATTGCAAGCCCCTCGTTAACAGGATGCTCGACAAAGACTCAGGACCTCGCTTCACAGTTCCTAAGAATTGCCGCTGCGCAACACATCCTCCACAACTAGGACTTAAGGGGCTTTTGTTCAGAGGCCTAACTTGCTCCTGTATTTGGCCTCCCTTTATCCCAGTCGGCATGAACTTGACTTTGTCCTGATCTGTCGCAACCAGATAATCGCAGTTGGCACTTTGTGATTTCTTTGTGCTATTTATACTTACGTTTGTAAAATTGTGTATCTCCAGTTTTTTGATTGGATTTTTGCTATTTTGGTCTTAAATTATTTATTAGATTTTACTTTAAATTGGTGTGGAATGTTTTCTGTTGTTTTACTTTATTACTGTTTAAAGTGCTACATAAATACTTTACACGTTGTCTTCAAGTTAAGCCTGGCTGCTTATGTGCCAAGCTACCAGCGTGTTAAGCAAAGTTTAATTGGGGGTTTGCTTTTTACTTCACCCTGACATGGTTTGTGGTTGATGCTTGAATAGGGTTTCACTCCCTTAATCAGTAACACACTTTATTACACTGTACAGTTAACATTTGATAAGGGAAGTGTCAGCCACACCCTGGAATTTTTTGTTTCTTTTTCAGTGCTGGGGTAATCTAGTCAGTGAAAAATTAATTTACCAATTGGCTCAATGTCACTCTTTTTGCAAATCTATTGTGATCGTTCAGTTGACAACAGCAAGTCTCAGCATTCACTGGTTAGAATCTCCTTAATCATTAACTAAGGCTCCATCCATTATCTCTGAGGT
This sequence comes from Lissotriton helveticus, assembly GCF_964261635.1. Lineage (NCBI taxonomy): Eukaryota > Metazoa > Chordata > Amphibia > Caudata > Salamandridae > Lissotriton > Lissotriton helveticus. Next base: position 1,370,868,075 of record NC_136057.1, read on the forward strand.
CCCAGGATGCACAAAAGGGGTCTTTTGGCATGTCTCTCCAAACACATAGTGCCTGGTTGTTTCCAGCTGTAGCTAGGTGATGATTCTTAAACTGAAGTTTGACACAAGCTTGGGCAGCAGTGGAAGACAGAAGGTTAGTGTGGGAATTAAAGTGATGTAGCTCTTGGGTGTACCCTGTAGTGTCCGAAGAGCATTCAACAGATTGCTGGGAAAGGAGGCCTGAGGAAAAATGGGGAATGACACTAGATAGTCTGTTTAGTGATTACCTAGACATTCCTGCTAATATGTACTGATCTTGGTGCTGTCCTCCCTAAAGCTATATGTGAGCCAATATATCTGGCCCAACATTCCAGCTGTTTTCAAGAGCACCACCAAGCACTGCTGTTCCCAGAAGCAAAAGTTGCTTTACATTGTCCCCAAGGTTATTAGTACCTCTATTGTAAATGAAGGGCATGGCAGTGTTAGATTAGCTGAATGAGGTCCTGTTTCTTCAGCTTGAATTATCCTTTCTTTAGAAGGTGTTCTAGTTGCCCTTGCTACATTATTCCAGGGACAAAGGACTCTGTTTGGAATGGTTGCTTTTATTTAGTTTGTTGGAATTTCCCTTTAGAATAAGGGGTGCCCTTGGAGGTTGTTCAGTTCTTGGTCCCTTGCTGCGAGACCAACAGTTAAATTGGGCGTTATCTTTTTTTTTTCTTCGGAGTTTTATATAGCGCGAACTTGACCCGAAGGTATTGGGTATCCGAGCGCTTTACATGAGCACGAGTTGCGTTACACAAGGACACATTCATTTTTGTTAGACACAGGGAGATTGAGTAATTTGCCCAGAATCACAGGATGTTGGGCGTCGTTGCCAAGACTTGGACCTGGTTCCCCAGATTTGAGGTCGACTGCACTAGCCGTTAAACCACATCCTCTCCCCAAGGCTTTAGAGTGAATTGGAAAGTGGAACTTTCTCTAATGTTCTTGACCCCAGCTGAAATGTTTGTGAGCATCCCAGAAGGAGGAAAAAAGATAACAAGGCCTAAGAGAAAAGCTGTACCAAAGTAGGACTGGGACGTGTGCTCATAAGATTAGGGGGCTGTGCATCAGGCAATCCGGAAGAAAGGGTGCTGAAACTGGTTTCATCTTCATTTGTATACCTTCTCTAAATAGTGCACTGTGGTCCTTGTCATAGTGCTCTTTCCACGTTCCTCTGCAAGCTAAGTGCATGAAGTAGCTTTCAAAATATTTACCATACCGAGACGCTTCCCTACTTGTCATGTGCTTAGTATTGCATGTTAAATACTTATCCTTCCACAGTTGCAAGCGGATAGTACATACCTGCATTAAATTGACTTCAGGAAATAAGCACAGTTACTCTAGTCTAAATGACCCTCCTCTCTGTCAATTTGATATAACCCATGTCACCTTATGAGATAATTGATAAATTCCTTATCTGGTCCGTCATTCACAGGACAGGCATATAATATATGAAAGGATATGTGGAACCTTCGTGGCAGCTGGCTGACATAGATACAGGCTACACAAACCTTATTTAAATAAGCCCCACCCCACACACAGATGCATGAGATGTGCAAATGACCTCCTATAATAGCCAGCATAGGAAATCTGATTGAGAACATAAAGGTGAACTACAGACACATTATTGGGACCTCTAGACCTAATCTGCACTGCCAGCATAACTCCTCTAATAAAAATAGATACCTATCTACCACCACACAACATGGAAACACTTCCCATATAGTCAAATCAAAGACCACACGCCAACATAGTGCTGTTTGCTACCTGAGTAGACTACAACTTCAGTGCCCACATACAGATAGGGGTAGTAAGCCCTCTTCAAATACCATAATAAAATACAACTGCAACCTCTTCTTGTGTGCTGGTCTGATGTAGGCAGTTTGAAAGAGCTATGATTTCTGTAGCTCTACGTTTAGTTTGGTTCAGTTTTCTATATGGACAATACAGAGGACCTTTAAACTTGATCTTTCTTTCACAGGGAGCCAGTTTCACATTTTTAATGCTGGTTTGCTGTGATCACATTTGCAAACGTTCAAGCAGGTAATAGCCATGGTCATCTACATGTCCCTCCATGTCTATCACAGGTGATGGACTCCCTCATTTAGATAAAAGCAGACACTGGTTTGCTCAGCTGTGAGGTACAGAGTGAAGCCTGCTGTGATGATGGTTCTTGCAGAAGTGGGTGACCCCTAGCTATCCAGCTTTACATTAAACCTTGAAAGAAAAACTTGGCTGGGAAGTTGTCGGAAAACAAATTATTTCAAGCCTCTAGGTCGAAATGGTTCCTTTAGCAAAGTAACCAATTAGTCTTTTACAGGTTGAGACCAATGAGTCTTCTACAGATTGAGAAGGAGATGACCCCCCCCCCCCCATGCCTTGCTGTATCTGTGAAGGTGCACTTCCAAACTTGAAGTTTGAAGTACTTATTTTTATTTTCTTAAACCTGGATTGAGCTCTTGATTGCCTTTGCCCTTCATCAGAACTATGCACTCCTACCAGAATAGGTTGTCCTCGTTCTCCACCCATGTAACTTTTCTGTGGAGGTACAGGTAAGGTAGTAGTAAATGCTCTAACTCCCTGTTAGTGCACCGGCTCTCGTGTGAAAGGCATGGAGAATGTCTATAACCTCTTGCATTTGTGTGTTCTCACCTCATCAAGCTACAAGAAAGTGGGCTATAAGGGAATGTCAACCAAATTTGCTGAGTCAATGAACATGCCAAACATTTGTCTTCTGTTTTACTTAGTATTACCTTCTTGGAAAATGTTTCTTGCTCAAGTACAAGGTAAAAGTCAATAAAAACGATTTGAAACTAAAATAAGCAGGTTGCAAAGCATGTTACGGGCTAGTAACATTTTCCCTATTTTAGTTCTCTACAGTTGACTAGTTGGAAAACATACGTAATATTTCTACTGCAAGCTAATGTTAATGGATTTTTGGAGGAGGAGCTATGTATACTTCATTTTGTTTTCAGTGCATTGTTGTTTGGCATTCTGACACTTGCCCCTTTCTTTGCAGGAAACACGTCACCTCGTGCCATTTCACGGGTAGACAGGGAGCGTAAGGTGAGCATGCGGTTACACCGTGGAGCACCAGCCAATGTCTCCTCTTCAGACCTCACTGGACGACAGGAAGTGTCCCGAATCTCTGCATCGCAGGTGACTAGAAGTGAATCTCTGTATTTTTGGCAGCAGGTAATAGCAGTTGTGTTGGGGGAGCACATTTTGATACTGCATACAAGCTCCATGTGTGCTCACTGAAGCATCTTACCCAGTTGGACAGTTGACAATTTGATATTGTACACTACTGTGTGTGTGTGTTTGCATTGTGAGTGTTGGTGTTGGGACCTCTGCATTTCACAAGAGGTATTGGCATCCTTGCCCTGTTGGTGTTGTTAATGCCTTCTATCTCCACTCACAGGCCAGTGCACCCTTTGACCACCTTGGAAAGTGAAAGCTGCAATCAACGGACTCTTGTCTGCTTCGGTGAGTGAGTTTTTGTGCTATCATGTATCTGGAATGATGGGCATATCATCTATGTGCAACCCCCATCCACAGCTTTTCCTCCCCTGTTACTCCCAAGAGCTGCCAGATCTGTATGCCTTAGAGTGATCATCTTCATGAATCCATTCACTTCTAGAAGTGACTGTTTATCCATGTCAGTCTCTAGGCGTTCACATACATACACACACAAACACATATATATACACCTCCAGTAGGTAATGTATGTGTATGTATATGTATATGTGGGCGTGACCTATATATATATATATATATATATATATATATATATATATATATATATATATATATATATATATATACACACACACACCCCCCCCCCCCCCATAAGGTGGAAGTAAAATTGTCTTATAGGTGACTGGCGTATTTCTCCATGCCAAGCCCTATAGCTGAGGCATCATCCTGGGGCCAGTCCTGCTCGTCCACAGCTCCTAGAGGTGACAAACTCTGCATCCCTGAACCAATCCCTAGAAGTCCAGTGTGTGCAAGCTGCTTGAAGCACCTAGCCCTAAAGATGACTGACATGCTCATTGTTCTCCTGATTCATACTAGTTCTAGAAATGCCTGTGTATGCCATACTTTTTTTTTTTTTTTTTTTTACAACGATGTTTGTGTTCATTGTTCGTCTTGTCCCTGTCCCGCTGGCTGTTTCCTGACCACCCTCCCGCTGTCCGTGTGCCTGCCCGCCCCCCTCCCGCTGTGCGTGTGCCAGCCCGCCCCCCCTCCCGCTGTCCGTGTGCCTGCCCGCCCCCCTCCCGCTGTCCGTGTGCCTGCCCGCCCCCCTCCTGCTGTCCGTGTGCCTGCCCGCTCCCTCCCACTGTCCGTGTGCCTGCCCGCCCCCTCCCGCTGTCCGTGTGCCTGCCCGCCCCCCTCCCGCTGTCCGTGAGCCCGTTACCCCGCCCCCCTCCCGCTGTCCGTGTTAGTAGTTGTTACGATTGTACATGTGCCTTTTCGAAAATACGCAAACAATGTTATTTTTCCAGGACTGAGGAGTGACCCGAGTTTGGGACGAATACAAGTTAAAGAAACTGACCGAGGAAGGTATATAGGGCCTCTAACATCCAGGAAGGATGTTAGAGGAAGGGCGGGGCTAGACCATCAGGGGTCGTACAGCCAGGAAAGTGGGTTCACCAGCAGGGGGTTTAAAGACTGTAGAGTGGTCTCTTCCATTGTGTTTTGTTTTTGTTCTTTGGTCAGAGCAGATTACATCTGGGCCCCTAACTCCACATGAGTAAGTGAATTCACTGGCTTCAAAGGGAATACAGTAGCATTTCAAAAGATAGGCGACGAAATTGTTACAATGGGTAATGAAGGTAGCGGAACTGTTTTTCAATAAAAAGAATTAGTAGTGGCACGCGGTTTAAGGGGCCTTTGTTCCTTTCAGTGTTTGAACTTTCTGAAATCCACGGAGGACAGTGGGGGACATGGAGTTTACAGTTCGATGTTGCTGTCCTGTTGTATTATAGTGAGAGGTGGAATTATAATTGTGGCGCCGATGTCATGCTTTCCTGCAAGAGTTTGCATTTGAAGTGTTTTTAAGTCCCCCTTGCTTTGCATGTGGGCCGCAAACTCTTAATACACCCACATTCGTGCACGAGCTGCAATAAGGGGCTATTCTAGTGCGAGGGATAGCAGTGGTCGCAAGGTGAGGCGTGCGAGCTGGCCACCAGCATGCCATTGTACGTGAGTCACAAGATGGTTCTCATGTGCAATAGTGGTCCGGTTTACACTACGTGATTTACTTGTGACCTCGTTACACTAAGGTACACACGTTGTGCCAGGAATAAAGAGGTGTACTCTTGCATGGTTACCAACGTGCCGTTTTTGGCGCCAGTCACACAGTGCTTGGTTTGTTGTGCCAGGGTTACAAAAAGGAACCCTTATGCCATGGCTACAATAATCGCCTGGGTAATATTCAGCAATGCATTTGGGGTGTCAGGATTAAATGGTTTGAATGAACGATGCCATCGTTGTGCCAGGGTTGGACGATGCAGTGTGGTGCAGGGTTTTAGTGAGTGGTGATCTATTTGTGCCAGGATGAGTGAATGATGCGATCGCCGTGCTGGGACACAGCGGAGTGCCATGTTGTGTTCAAGTTGGTGAACGGTGCAGTCATTGCAGCGAGTGGTGCAGTGGCTGTGTCGGGATCGCAGGGAATGTGATCGCCGGGGTTAGGTTTATTTATAGAAAATACCGAGGCCGTTGTGCCAGGTGCATGATTTGCTCCAGGTTTAGTGAATGGTGCAATCTATGTCCCGGGGCTGTGATGAAGGCCACAATCGCCAGAGTTAGTGAGACTTCCAGTAGCTGCGTCAAGCACCAGTGCATGGTCCATTCGTCATGTCTGGCTTACAGTGAGCGGTGCAAGGGCTACAGTGAAGTGTTCGTCCTGCAAGGGTTTCAGTGAATCGTACTATCATTGTGCAAGTGCAATATTTTTCCCTTGGTTACCGTGAACATCATGATCGCCGTCGGATACAATGTCTGTTCCAGGTGTACAGTGAGGTGCCATGATTTTGCCGGGATTCCAGTGGATGCTGCAGCCACTAGGCAAGCGTTCCAGTGAAGTGTTGGTCAGTTTTTTACAATGAGCGGCGCCAACTTCGTGCAATGGAACCCACTAGTGGGTGCTGCATTGTTGCAACCAACTTCCTTCTGGTTCTCGGTTTCCTCTTTAATGGGATTCCCTGCCCCCTCTCTGTCCAGCCCATTATCAAACATAATGTAAGCAATTATGGAGTCCTCTGCTCAAGGACCAGAAAAAAAACCTCATTACACTTGGTTTCCAGAGAACGTCAGCGCACTCGCCTCCACACCGCCCCCACCACCCACCGTGGTCCCTTCATTGCCCTGTAATTGGAAAAAACATGTAGTGCACAGATTGGGGCCACTAAACACCCCAAAACTCGGTGCTCTGCTGTCTTGCACTGCATTACTTTGCATACTTCACATTGTTGCTCCATCCTTGTAACTTCTGTTTGAAATTCATTCCAGAAAGTTCTCGGCACTTAAAGATCAGTACGAGAGCCATCTCCATGCCATGGTGCTGGGAGAGGCCTCTGTAGACACTTGCAGACCATTGGTAACAACTAGGCCCGGCCGACATTTTAACAACAGCATTGTCATTTCAGGAATTGGTATGAAATTCCCAAAATTACGCCAGATCACATAATTGTTACGCTGCAGTTCGCAACACCATTATAGCGAGAGTGCGTAAAAAACAATGAGAACAACCAGAGCGTCAGCAGCTATTTTGACAATTGTGTACTGCGCTGGAATCATTTTGGGCTAAAAATAAAGCGTTAAATAGCGGGTCCCTATTTTATGTAATTATGTGTAACATTATATCATTTTCTTGAAAATCGTTGTAGTTACTCAAAAGCAACAACTTCGTCATGGCCCTGCCCCATTTGCAAGAGATTAAGCTATTGGCATTGTAAATGACAATGCCATTTATTTATTTATTTTCAAAACCAACACATAAATAAAAATGTTGTCATTTACAATGCCAATAGCTCAAACTTTTCAAAAGGCGAAACCATTGCATTGTAAATGCTTGTTATCCTTCTGGTCCTGGAGCTGACAGGATCTCAGTTCCTTTTCCAATCTTTGAAGCACTTCCAGCCTTGGAGATGAGCAACCCTGTATCATAGTGCCAAGCCACTTAGTTTAGTGACTTCTGGACTTCAGCGGCTCGTATTCTGTGCCACGCTAGCCCCTTGAGCCTCAACCCCGGGGGGTGACAGACTTTGAATCCTCTGTCTTTCACTTGATGATCTGTCCTCGAGCCAAACTGATATTTATATTTTGGAAACACACATATTTTGTCAACTTCCATCTTGTGTATGGAACGTCTTGTGATTGGAATGTCTTTTGATTGGACTCTACTGGGGTAAGTGCATGAGTACTTCGAGAGAATGAAGCCCTGTAGCCAGAGGTAGGGGGTGCCCTATTCCTGCTCCCAGATTTTGTCCTTTCTTCCTGTTCTCCAGTATTGGATCTTTCATAGATTCACATGCTTGACTCATCCCGTCGTATTGGGAGTCCCACGATATACATATAAAAGCAGTAGATAAAATTACCATAGGCTACCATGCCATGAAAAGTCAGTGCACTAGCCTATTTACCATCTTTTAGAAGAACCAAATCCAACCAATGCCCAATCAGGTGACGGCACCCTCTAGAGCAATCCCAAGAGAGGCTAGGTTCCTCATATTTTCTACCGCACGTCGTGTGAAAGGGAGTCTCCCTGAGCTCTGCTCAGTTTTTCTCTGTTTATTCAAGTTTCTTACCAGAATTTCTTCAAACATATCTGAATCTTCTAAGAAGGGTCTCTTCAGCCCGTGTGGGGGAAAAAAGAGGCTGACTTCTGAAGATCCACATAAGAGCAGAATCTACTGCCTTTACCCTCAACACAAGGTAAAAGATTGCAAGATATGTAGAACTTTTTCTACTAAGACCCTCAAAGACAGGGAGGGTAGATGACTTATTTGGCTTCAAAAACTTAAGGCAAAATCTGATGTTCTCTCTGAGGACGAGGAGAGCTCTACCTCTTTGACATCTAAAGAAACACCTAAAAGGAGAGAGAGATCTCTGGATTCTCCTGAGATTTCTAAGAAGGCATCAAAGAAATCTCGTCATGAGGAAGAAAGTACCTCACAAAAAGGAAAGCTTCTATTTCCTACTGAGGAAAAAAGCATTAAAAAAGACAAATATTCTATGAAGATATCTGTCTCTAAAAAGCTTGTACTGCCGAGTGCGTTAATTTCTGTGTCTTCGTCTTCGAGAAAACAATCTTCAAAACAAGTTTCTCATTCATCATATTCAGAGAAATCTCAATCGCCGATGACTGTCCCATCGACGGCGTTTTCCAGTGACGACGAGTGCTGTATACCGACTATCTCATCGTCGACGACTACATCGAAGACTTTTTCGTCGGCCTCCTCGTCTATGACAGTGGTCCAGTCGACGGCTACAACGGCAATCTCGTCGACGATACTGACGACGGCCGAATCCTGTCCTATCATGTCCTCGTCGACGATGCAGACACCCTTACTGTCAACGAAGTTGTCTACGCCTGGCCGTAAGCGTCCATCTTCCATGCAGCTTACACCAATGTATCAGTCGACTACGTTCTCGTCGACGACACCGCCGAAGAGACAATTTTTCCAAAATGCTGCAATAATCTCTCCTTTATCTCCTTCAACGTTCTTGGAGGATTCTGATGATGAAGGGATGTTTGGACTTGCAGATAGTCCTTCCCAATTACACGTAAAGTATCAGGAAGATGACGAAGACTATGGTGGATACTATCACCAGGAATATCTCCCTCCTCATGCAATATATGGAGCCAGTTTCCGAACCTATGGTTCACCTTCCTGTTGCAATGATTCAAGATCTTCAAGATTTGTTACAAGACTATCGTACACGTTTTCCTTCAGCACCTGAGTTCCTCCACCGCCAATCACTACACCAAGCTACCTCTGATGAGACAAAGATTGAGGGTATCCAGCCTCAGAAGGAGGGTCAAACCGGATCAGTGGGATAAGTGTTATATCTACACCAGGTTCTCCATCTCCACAAATGATAGAATCTCTGCCAGAGGACATCAGCGTTTTTCATGCTTTAATTGAGAGAGCAGCCGCACATTTCCAACTGTTGCAAACAGTAAAGCAATCAGACTGCTTTCTTTATGATTTTAAAGACGCATCTAGGAAATCGGTTAGGTCTATCCCTATTGTTGACCACATATGGGAAGAAGGATGAAGTGATGAGAACACCAGCCACAGTTCCGGTTTTGCCTAGAATTGACAAAAAATACAATGCTCTGGACGATGCTCCAGCGGGCCTTATAAGTCATTCTAAGCCTGATTCTGTCATCTCACAGGCTCCACAACGGAGATCAAGGAATCCTCTAATGCCTATCACTGCTCCACCTGACAAGGAAGGGAGGCGTTTGGATAATATTGGTAAGAGGTTTACAACCACATCAGGAGCAACTGTTTGAGCTGCCAACACTATTGCGATTCTACCCAGGTACGATCATCAGATGTGGTCAGATATTGCCCAATTTTTACATCTACTTCCAGAAGACAAAAAGATGGAAACGAGGAAAATCCTGCTTGAAGGAGAGAAGTCGGCATCCGAAATCATTGATGCTTCCATGGATATTGCATCTTTGAGTTTCCGCCAGCTTACTGGAGACGCTGTTCTGAGACGCCAGGGTTGGCTAAAAGCAACTATGTTCCACCCTGAAGTACAAGGCAAAATTTTGGATATGCCGTTTGATGGTGAGTCACTGTTTGGCAAGCATGTTGATGATGCTTTTCGAACTATCAAAATAGATAGGGACACGGCAAAAGCTCTAGGAGCGCTCCAATACAGAAAGCCTCCCTTAGGTGGAGCATGAAGCATGGGAAACAATTTGTTTCGAGGAGGTTATCAAAGGTACCAACCTCAAACCTACACCTCTCACCGGCCATCCTACCAGCAGCACCAGCAATATTGTGCACCACCATAGGCTGCCTACTCCAGACAGCCTAGACGACAACAACAGGCGCAGCCCAGAGATTCTGGTCGTAAGCAGTGACGACACTTTGCCGCCTGCCGCTCCTATAACTTCCCTGAAGAAAACTCCTCTTTCAAATTTTCTGCATCAATGGAAGCAAATAACATCAGACAAATGAGTCCTAGATATAATAAGGTATTGCCATACTTTAGAGTTCACCTCAACGCCATCTCATCACCCACCTCAAAGATTAGCACCACCCCATCTTCAATTATTAAAGAAAGAAGCTTTAATAATGCTTCAAAAAGGAGCAATAGAACGCATGCCACGCTTTCAGAAAGGAAAAGGTTTCTACTCTCGCTTTTTCCTGGTAAAAACGAAGTTGAGAGAATGGCGTCCCATTTTGGACCTCAGAAAGCTCAACAAATCCCTGCTGAAGAAATCCTTTTGCATGGTCACTCTTCAGGAGATTTTACAACTTCTGAACCATTCAGATTATTTAGCCAGCCTAGATTTGGAAGACGCATACTTCCATATCCCTATTGTTCCCAAACATTGAACATTTCTACATTTCTCTGTGGCAGGCGCGCATTATCAGTCAAGGTCCTTCCCTTCGGCCTTCGCTCAGCTCTAGGGGTGTTCACCAAAGGTCTTGCTCCCGTGGCAGCATTCCTACGGCTGAAAGACCTACAGATCTTCCCATACCTCAACGATTGGCTGGTAAAAGCCCCTTCTCTTCATCAGGCATCAGAGGACATCTCTTTCTGCCTGCAGCTTTTCCGCTCTCTGGGACTGACAGTCATTTCATTTCATTTCATTTCAAACCACTTTATTCGATTAATTAAAATCTTAAAAGTACACATATTAATCACACATCATAAAATACATTTAAAACAATAGACAATATTAAAATCACAATAAAACTAATGTAATTAAAATTCATAGCCCTTAAAAAGAGATACCATACAATTTGATACAAGGAAAATTCATGGCACAATCATAGTTGGGCATCTTAACTTTCTTAACCTTACAGCTGCTACAAAATAACTCTCAGTATTAAAAATATTCCATGGGGAATCCAGTAATTGCAAGTACATTAGGGCTGGTTTAACCTGTAAGAACCCTTTGCCTCTTAAAAGTGGAATTACAAACTTTTCCCTAATATTAGAATAATGGCCACAAAAAAATGAATGGTATCTTGAATGGAGGAGCTATCACAATCACAAAGTGCTGCCTTTTCTGGTTTACTCCAGCCTTGAACGGTACCCAATACAAGATGTATCTGATTGAAACGGAATCTAGTTAGCAACCAGCGATGATATGGCCTTGTTACTAACTTTAGATAGGGCTCAATAGAGGGTGATGTTACTAACAGAAAATTAGCCCTAACCAGAGGTTTTTGTAGTTCCTCGCCTTCCCGATCCTGCGACCTTAGGGACAAAAAATGCCTTTTAAGCCACTTTACATCTCCTTTTACTATGTCCTCTGGGGATTCAAAAATTTCTGGTCGCCCAAGTTTAGCAAACCATAGCTTTACATAAGTCAGCCACTGTATTTCCTTACCCCTTTCTAATGTACAACAATCTTTTAAAATTCGGCGATTTAGTGTTAGTTCTGGATTAAGCCAAACTTTTAACCAGCAAATAAGGGGAGACATGCTAATCAAATCACAAACATACCCCATACCCAGCTCCTGGTGGACAGCAAATGTTGGGGTAGAGTGGGGGATAGATAAGAGAGAGCGAACATTTTTATTTTCAACTGTCTGCACCTCTTCAACTTGCTTATACCCCCAAATTGCGGCCCCATATAATGCTATTGCCAAGCATTTAGCCTTATAAATGGAAAGAATCGCTTCACATGGCCTTCCCCCTAGCCTTTGTGCGAAACTTGATAAGGCTAATGTAGGTCTGCATAGAGCATGCTTTTTTGCTAAGCACTGGGGTACCCAGGAACATCTATCATCGAACAGGACCCCCAGGTAGGTAAAGGCCTTCACCCTCTTCACTTCTAGCTCCTTACAATAAAAGGTTTTCTCTTTATTCTTGCGTAACCCCATACACATAACATGCAATTTAGCAATATTTACTACCAGGTCCAGAGAATTCATGAACTCCCCAAAGGAGTTCAGTAATCTCTGTAAACCTATCTGGGTACGAGCTAATAGGACGGCATCGTCCGCGTATAGGAGAATCGGGATGGTACTGTCCCCTATACGCGGGACGTCTAAAGTAGCGCTATCCAAAGATTTTGCCATATTATTGATGTACAAGGTAAAAAGTAGAGGGGCCAGAATGCACCCTTGCCTAACCCCTCTGCCCGATTTAAAGTGTCTTGTGCAAGTGCCTTCCTGTGTCATCCTCACGGACGCAAATAGGTCCCGATGAAGATCAGCCATAAAGAATACCAGGCTAGCGTCAATACCTAAGTCCATTAAAAGGGACCACAGCTTTGATCTGTTTACCAGATCAAAAGCTGTGGATAGGTCCATAAAACCTAAATAAATAGACCCCTTAGAGACTACAGTATATTTGTTCGTTAATAAATATCAATTAAGGCACTGGTCAATGGTGCTTCTGCCGGATCTAAATCCATATTGGAGTTCCGACAAGATCCTATTTTCTGTTACCCACTCAGACACCTTACTTAAAATAACTTTCCCCAGGATTTTAACAGAGGAATCGATTAAAGAAATAGGTCTACAACACCTCGGATCCCCTCTCTGGCCTTTTTTAAAAACAGGAATAATTATAGAGTGTGACCATGAGGCAGGAAATCCATGGGAAACAGTAGAATTAAATACATTCGTTACAATCTTGGCCCAAAATTTCACATTACCCTTATAAAGGTCAGCGGGGACACCATCTGGGCCTGGAGCCTTGTTACTTGCAGTTTCTTTTATAGCTCTCTCCACAACCTCCACTTCAAACACTAAATTGGGCTCTGGAGACATACCGGTAGGTGCTATAAAAGGGTCGAATACCTTGTTACTTGCATATATAGCTTCAAAGTGTTTCATCCATTCATCCTCTGAAATATTAATTTCAATTATATCATTCTCCTCCCCTGTTAGGAATGGGCTATTAACAATTGACCAAAACTTCGAGCTGTCCTTTAAAACTTCCTTAGACATCAGACTATCCCAGGCCTCTGATTTAATTTTTTTCACGAATTTGCATACATAACTTATATTCTTTTCTAAGGCTAGCTATAAGGGCATTATCCCTGGGTAAGATTTTCAATGATTTCAATAAATTTTGGTGCGCCCTAGAGCATTTGGAGTCAAACCATCTTTTCCCTTGTTTGCGTTTAGGTTTACCGATAATAGTTAGGTCTATAGCAACCTGATTACAAACTACTTTGAAAGCTCTAATGGTTTCCCCCTCTGGGGTGGAGCTGTCCGCACATTTTCTGATATCTTCTTCCACCTTTATAATCAAACTGTCTAAAAACTGCTCCGGAACTATTTTCGCCCATTTTATCCTCCTCCCTTGATCACGAGTTATCACACTATGAGGTCCCTTGGAGTTATCTACAATATCAAAACAATAAAAGCCTTTGTCCATAACCAGGATGACCGGATTGTGATCACTAAAGGGAGAGCTAATTGCATTGTAAAAAAATACATGCCCGGGGGATAAAAATATATAGTCGATAATCGATTCACTTTCCCTCGCTTTAAATGTTGCAACCCTCTTGTTACTCTAAAAAAAAAACTTGGCTCGTAGAGGTCAGCACTTGATAAAAGATCCTCCAGAGCCTCCACCTTTTGAGAATGCTCAAAATGAGGTGGGGACGCAAGATGAATATTAAAATCCCCTAAAATAATAATGTCAACATAAGTGGTTTGATATGCTTTATACACTTCTAAAAACTGAGCCAAATGGCACAGATATTCATTCAAATACTCTCTCTCCCCAGAATTATAAAAGTTAACTAACAAAGTTTTATCATTATTAGAGGTAGTGAGCTCTGCTATTAAACAATTAGGAGAGGCAGTATCAAAGATTTTTACTGCGCCCTTCAGCCTCACTGAGAGGAGGAACATCAACCCTCCCTTAGCTCTGCCTGAGGGGGTTGGACGGGCTGGCTGGAAATAAGATTTAAAACCGTCAAACCAAAAATTATTGTCCTTATCCCAGGTCTCTTGTAGGGCTACAACATCACAGACTCTAATAAGTTCTAGCCAATTTTGGTCACCCCGTTTCGACCGAAGCCCTGCAATATTCCAACTCATCAACCTAAATTTCGAGTCTACCTCTGTGATAGTGTCAAGCACCTCGGGAGGGGGTTGAGGGGTCATGATTATAGGCCTTAGTCAATCATTCTCAATTAAACCGGACAATGGTGAAAACCTATTTGCAAGAGTTAGAGTGTCCTTGCTTGTCGTTACCTGGGTACTTTGTGGTTTAATTGGGAAATAGCTCGGGATCTTCCACCACTAGCAACGTAGTTCCTATTTGTGGGGTTAAGTGACAGCCTACTTGGGCTTCCACGGAAATATTGAGAATGCGGTCTTATTCCTCTATTTGGCCGACTAGGGGGGGGGGGGTAGAAAAATCCCAAAGAAACTCTCCGAATACTACCTTCCTCTCTCCTCAGATCAGAACCATTCCACAGCATTCGGGGTACAACATGTGGGTTGTTAAAATTGGCGATAACGCAATCCCCCTTAATTCCCTTTTCCGAGCTCCCTAGCCAGCCAACACGCCTTGCCATTATAATATTTCAGGAAATATCAGTCTCCCATGAGCAGTTATGGTCACACCATTTCTTAGTGAAGCTCTAGTAGAGCATCAGTAGATTCAACCTCTCCCTCCACCAATGGTGGTACACTTACAAGGACTACTGCCAACTGCGCTGCTTCAGGGGGAAGATTGATGTTAGGTTGGCTTACAGTTTGGATCCTAGACTGTTGGACCGTTTTATTCCCCTACCTCTGTGAGCCACCAAATTACTTCCCATCTCAGGCTGCTCTTAGGCCCATCAACCCCATTGTAGTCATCACGTCCCCCAGGTGTAACCGCTCCTGATATAAGAGTTTCCGCCAGTGGGGATTCTCCTGGCCTAGTCCTTTCACACTGTTCCACATTTTTCCCAATGCCCACCGTTGGCTGCTTTATGGATTGGCCAGGTAAATGGACCTTTCCAGGAATACAATCATGCCTATTTAAAAACCTATTAATTCGTTCACATTTGCCTAATAAATCGGCAACACAAGTGTTCATAGTGTCGATAATATCCTTAGCAATACTGGTTAGAGCCGACTCCAACCGGGTAGTAAATATTTCCTCCACCAAGTCACGAATAGTGGGCTCTGTAGCATTATGTAGAGCAGGTCCAAGGTTTTGTATAATACATTTAGTCTCTTTGGACCGTTTATTTGTACCCTTCGGTGCCTTCTTTGACACTGTACTCTGTTTTTTAGCCTGTACTTTAATGTTCGGGTTCAAGCTGGGGGGGTTACTGGAGGCTTTACTTATAGGTCGTTGAGCCCAATTATTTGCGGCAGCAATATGTTCTTCCTGTGCGCCTTTAGGGGGGTTAATAATTACACGGGGCTCCAGGGGGACAGGATTATTCAAACGGACCTCTGGGGGAAGTGTTTCCGATACTCGAGGTGCATTTATATCTAGCCCCAGTTCTCTTTCGGCAGTTTCAATTTCTGACGTCAAGACACCCACCGCCGAGGTCAAATAAGAAATAATGGACGATGACTTCCTGGGGACTTTCGCATCCCCCCCCCCCTTGGTCTTGTGATGTATGCAGTTTACGCTTATCCATATTGATGTTCACTTTAGAGAGGGCCGGCCCGGCCTCTTCTGGCCCCTGACGGTCACAGACGGCCCGGCCTGTGCCCGGGCTTTGCCCGGCGCCGCCCGCGTGCGTCCCGCGGGCGGAAAGGGATACCGATTATATCTGGTAGGAAGGGGGCGTGGCTGTATTGCGCTATTGTTACTTGGGACAGCGAGTCCCTCTAGCCCTTCTCCCGCCGCCCTGCTCTTCAAAGGTCCTGCTGCCTGCTGCCTGTGGGGAGACGCGAGGTGTTTTGAGGCTGCCCGGTAGGAGGGGGCGTGGCTGTATGGCGCTGTTGTTACCTGGGACAGCGAGTGCCTCTTGCCGCTTCTCCCGCCGCCCTGCTCTTCAAAGGTCCTGCTGCCTGCTGCCTGTGGGGAGACGTGAGGTGTTTTGAGGCTGCCCGGTAGGACGGGGCGTGGCTGTATGGCGCTGTTGTTACCTGGGACAGCGAGTCCGTCTTGCCGCTTCTCCCGCCGCCCTGCTCTTCAAAGGTCCTGCTGCCTGTGCGCTGTCAATCTTCGAAAATCCATTCTAGCCCCTTCTCATTGGCAAACGTTTCTGGGTGGGCTACTAGACACTCCACAAGACAAAGTATACTTGTCAACAGAAAGGCTGAACACCATCCGATCTCTGGCTCACGACCTTTACGGGAGAAAGTGCTCTTCTGTACGTCTCCTCAAATCCTTTCTCGGGATGATGTCTTCAGCCATTCTCATGGTACCTCATGCTCGACTGAGAAGGAGACCAATTCAAGAGCAGTTGGACGCCCAATGGCTTCAAATTTTAGGATCATTCGACAACATAGTTTGAATAACTCCGGTCATGAAGGATGCACTCCTTGGTGGCAATCTCCTGACACTCTTTCTCGGAATGTCATTCCTGTCTCCTCTTCCGGAATTTGTTGCATCTTTGGAAGGTTCGGGAGCACATCGACGAGACCTCCAAATAAGTGGCAAATGGAGTCTCTCTCAAAGATGCATATCAATTTGCTGGAACTTAAAGCAATTTCTCTAGCCCTTCAGTCATTCCTTCCAAGGATAAGGGCAACCTCAGTTTTTATTCGTACAGACACCACCACCTTCCTGCATTATCTAAACAAGCAGGGGGGAACGAGATCTCCGATCCTATTTTGGGAAGCCCAATATATATGGGAATGGACTTTGCAGCATCATATAACTATCAAGGCAGAGCATCTCCCAGGTATAAAAACAAATCTGGCAGACACTTTGAGCAGGTTAAGACAAATGAATCACGAGAGAGAACTCAACCAATCAGTCCTCAACCACATCTTCCAGAAATGGGGAACACCCTACTTGGACCTGTTTGCATCTCAAGGGAACCAGAAATGCTGGTTCTTTGACAGTAGGGAACCTCAGACAGGGTCATTGGGAAATGCATTTTCGATAAGATGGTCAGGAATCTTTGCCTACACTTTACCCCCATATCCTCGGATCTCCAGAGTGTTGATTAAAATGAAATGGGAACCGTGCCAACTCATTCTCATTGCTCCACGTTGGCCTCGTCAGCAGTCAGTGTCGCGATCCAAACCTTATCGCCTTCCTTTGTCAGCCAACCTACTGTCGATGAACAAAGAGCAGATCCTGCATCCACACTCAGATTCTCTTCAATTGCATGCCTGGAACCGGAGGACAATGAATACGAGGACTTAGTTATTCCTCAGGATTGTAAGGATATTTTGTCGTTGGGCAAGTGCTAAGTCTACTACGAAAACTTATAGACTGAAATGGAAGCGTTTTTGCTCTTGGTGCAACAGCACTGATACTCACCCTCTTCGCTCTTCCCCAGAAAAAAATTTGTTTTATCTCTGGCAAGATCAGGTCTGGCTTATGCTTCCATAAAAGAGCACCTCGCAGCGATTTCTCGATATAGACGGATGTCTGACGCCTCTTCTCTCTGTTCTGCCCGCATCATCAAATAGTTCATGAAATGCCTTTTCAGAACTTTTCCTCCTATTAGGCCTCCTCCACCTGAATGGCGGCTTAATATGGTCCTTTCGCAATTAATGAAACCACCTTTTGAGCCGATCCACAAAATAGAGTTAAAGTTTCTCTCATGGAAGTGGCTTTGCTTCTCGTTCTTACTTCAGCCAGACAGGTAAATGAAATTCAGGCTTTCACCATTAAAGAAGCTTGCTTGCGTTTCCCAGAGGATTACGTAATGTTATGGATAAATTCTAAATGTATTCCAAAGGTGCCATCCCAGTTTCACCTTAATGAGCCTGTAATCCTGCACAATTTTTTTTCCACATCCTTCATCTCCAGGGGAGAAGTCTCTTCACTCTCTAGATGTAAAAAGGTGCCTTAAGTTTTATTTGCAAAGGACAAAGCATCTGCGCAGAATGGATCAACTCCTAGTATCATATGGACCCGTTAAACTAGGATCTGCTGTTAGAAAAAAGACTGTTGCATGATGGATTGCTGCCACTATCCAATTGTGCCACTCAAAGGCGGGTAAACCGCTTACAACCAAGGCGCATTCCTCAAGAGCTGTGTCTTCTTCGGCTGCTCTTTTATGTTGGTGTCCCGTTGGACAAGATTTACTGTGCTGCTACCTGGAAGAATGCTCATACCTTCACGCAGCACTATTGCCTGGACATGGTAACTTATAGCGAAGCAGCAGTGGGACAGGCAGTCCTGCGTCATCTTTCAATAAGGTAAGCCTCTATTTTAGATGCTTGTTTCCGTTCTGGGCGTCCTCGGATGCTTGTTTCCGTTCTGGGGTCCTCGGATGCTTGTTTCCGTTCTGGGAAGGACATGGCTTTTGTAGTTCGGACTGGACTGTTCCCATGGGGCACAGGGTCAGCGCTGATTTGCATATCACCATGGTCTAACCCAGGGTGGTGTGGAGTGGAAAAACGATGGATTTGGGCCCAGATCTTTTGACTGGGGTGAATGTGTGACATTGATCCACATTCTGTCCATCACTGTTGTGTTTGCAATTACCGCTCT
Organism: Lissotriton helveticus; assembly: GCF_964261635.1. Lineage (NCBI taxonomy): Eukaryota > Metazoa > Chordata > Amphibia > Caudata > Salamandridae > Lissotriton > Lissotriton helveticus. Next base: position 1,370,886,894 of record NC_136057.1, read on the forward strand.
AAGTGTACTGGGGATGCTCAGACGTGAGTCCCAGGCACTCCACACCACTGGAGTCAAGCTAGCCGGGCTGATGAGAGGTATTACCTCGAAACCGGGCCGGTCCTCGGATGCTTGTTTCCGTTCTGGGAAGGACATGGCTTTTGTAGTTCGGACTGGACTGTTCCCATGGGGCACAGGGTCAGCGCTGATTTGCATATCGCCATTGTCTAACCCAGGGTGGTGTGGAGTGGAAAAACGATGGATTTGGGCCCAGATCTTTTGACTGGGGTGAATGTGTGACATTGATCCACATTCTGTCCATCACTGTTGTGTTTGCAATTACCGCTCTATTTTAGAGGCATTCTTTCTTATCTTATATATAAACATCTGTATATTTATATATGGTGTAATATGTTTATATAATTGATATTTCGTTCAGTACTATCTCATTAAGATTTTATTTTAGCATGTATGTTATAACCCACCATCCTATAAGGTACAAAGGTTTATATTACAGTACTATGAAACATACATATTTACAGAACTGCTAGCTACTCTGATTCAAGCATTTGAAACTATGAAAGATCCAATACTGGAGAAGAAAATGAGTTACTTATCTGTAACTACGGTTCTCCTGTATTGGTATCTTTCGTAGATTCACATGTGACTCACCCTGCTCCCCGGAGAGGCTTCCTTTATTCTCTAAGGTTTATAATTGCTCACTTGTGCTGGAAAATCTGAGGAACCTAGCCTCTCTTGGGATTGTTCTAGAGGGAGCTGTCTCCTGTCTCCTGATTGGCTATTGGTTGGATTTGGTTCTTTTTTTACAAAAGAAGGTAGATGGGCTATTGCACTGACTTTTCTTTGCATGGTAGCCTATGGTAATTGTATCTACTGCTTTTATATGTATACCGTGGGACTCCCACTACGACGACTGGAATGATTTAAGCATGTGAATCTATGAAAGATATCAATACTGGAGAACCGTAGTTACGGGTAAGTAACTCATTTTCTTATGGTCCCTGTCTGCTCAGTTTCTCGCTTCTTGAGTGTGTGCTGTCTTACTAAGACATTGTTCAATAAATATGATAGGTATTTCTTGAACATTTTTTTATGCCTATGTTAGAAAATAATTTTCATTTGTCCTTTCTCTGACTCCTTTTTCCTATGACAAATATTGCGCTTTTAAAATCTGTCTCTCTTGAAAGTCTTTTTTTTTTTCTTCTAGATTTCTCATTTGTCCTACCTGGCATGTTTTTTTTGTCAACTGTGGGTTGCACCCCCCCCCCCCCCCCCCCAATCAATTATCCAAAGAAAAAATAATTTCTGAATGTCAATCCAATATTAAGAATGTGTAGATTTATTTATTCTTCTTTCTAATTTGAAACAAAGCACAAGGCAGCCAACGCGTTTCGTTCTTTTTACACAAGAACTTCGTCAGGGCAATTGTACTGTTTTTTTTTACCTGAGGCTACAATTTTTAGGACGCCTCCGCTAAAAGCTCTCCCTGCGAAGTCGCCATGAATCCGTGCTCGCAGGTGGAATATAATGTGATACCTATTGACTGCATGTTGAGCCAACAACGTGTTATATTGAGCAGCTGTAAGTGTCCCGGATCAAACGGCATGTTTGAAGTTTTCTGGAGGCACTTTAAAAATGACCTCTGTGCCTGTCTGGGCACTAGACATACCAAAGCTCATTTTCATTATACGCATAATGTTTTTTGCTTGGAATTCCCTCCCTTGGTCCTACCCATACCCGCTCCACGGTGGATATGTGTAAGAAAGTGGCTCTGTGTATACTGCACCAAAGTATGGTTCAGTGTGCACAGAGTCCACGGTCCCAAGAGGTATGGCAGAGGCTGAATTTAGATATAACCTTACTCTCTAAAGTGGCAGCTTGGCTGAGCAGTAAGGCAGTATCAGAAGACAGTGTAAAGCATTTGTTGTACACACTCATTCAGCAAATGGTCTCACACACTCAAGAACTGAACTCTAGGCCAATTGTTTTGTATATAAAAATATATTGTTTTATTTTAGAACCACAAGTAGATATAAAAATACTTTCTTAGAATGAGATGTTGCAATTGAATACTTTCAAATAGCAATAGGCTTTAGAATGCAATAAGATACATTTGTTGCAATATACAACATAAACTTAACACAATAATAACATTGAGCTCAATGGGAAGTTTTAAGTAAATGCGATAAAATTACTTTACGAATGTTTTTCCTACTCAGGGCTTGATCCAGCCGTGGTACATTTCCTGTAAACAGTTAAAAAATATTTTTTTGTTACACAGGCGATTTTTAAGGAACAGTTTGTTTTGAAAATCGACACTTAGTAACAGTTATAATTACTTTTTAGGGTCAGTGCTGGGCACCAAGATCCATCACTGTGATCTCTCCTGGTAACAGGTGAGTAATTTCGTTTTCGTTGATCGGATGATTTTTAGTGAATATTTTGAAGTTGCAAAACTCTACACTTAACCCCTTCGCTGCGGGGTGTTTTCCCCCCCTGTGCGGAGGGGGGACGCACGCAGTGCCCCCATGCTGGTGACAAGCTGCGCTCGTCATGAGGCAAAGCTGTGCTGCCCTCATGACGAGCTGAGCTCGTCACGGCCGCACCCGTTTCTAGAACGTTCAGCACAGCGGGGAAATTAGCGCCGCGTGCAAACGTTCCAACGGCCGTGACGAGCTCAGCTCGTCATGAGTGGAGCTCAGCTGTACTCCATGACGAGCTGAGCTCGTCAACCGCATGGATGAGGTTAAAAGAAATTCTGAGTGAAACCCTGCCAATGTTACCCTACGGAGAAAATAAAGTTATCCGTCTTTGGGTAAGTACTCGGCTGGCAGAGTTAAGGTTCTGGGGTAGACTCAGGGGTCACCCAGGGTCAGGTAGGTACAGTCGTTGCACCCTCAGGGGGCCTTTGGTTGGTGGCTGCTAGCAGGCAGGCCACGCGGCTGTGGGAGCGAAGCTCCTGGTCACTTACACAGGGAAAGTGGGGAAGTAGGATAGGATAGATGCTGCACCTCCAGTGGCACTCAGGCGGCTGGGTGCCGGGTGCTTTTGAGCCATCCAATGTATTTCAGTGGGAAAGCTGCAAGACGAACAAAGGCTGCAAACTTGGGGACAGAGATTCTTCAGGTGCGACCACCACTTTGCGAGGTAAGTTGGGAAGCTGTAGGTTAGGTAGCCACCCATGAGTTGGGCACAGGGGGCCGGGGTGTCTTTTGGTGTCGGGAAATCTTACCCTCAGCTGGTCGCGGTTGGAGGGGTCCCTGGTTGTGACGCTGCAGGCGTCGTCGGGAGCGTCGAGGAGGGTCCTTGGGTGCTGGATTCGTGGTCACAGTCGCCGGTGGGATGTCCTCGTGGTCTTTGTTCACTCAGGCACAGGTCGGGCTCGGCGGGTGCATAGTGTGCTGGATTCGCGGTTCCTGGCTGGCACCAGGGGTTATTGCTGTTTGAGCAGAACCACTGCTCATGGGAGTCCCAGTCTTTAGATGAGCAAGGCAGTCAGGTCCTCTGGGGTTTTCGAGGTTGCTGAACACAGGAGACGCCAGGGTTTAGCAGGAGCAGGTTCGAGGGTCGACAGGCCTGTAGGGCTGGGGCCAAGTCAGTTGGTGTCGTCCTCTTGTTAGCAGCTACACGGCAGGTCCTCTTTCTTCTTGTTCTTCTTCTTGTTTCAAAATCTGGATCTGAGGAAGGAAGGTTCAGGGTGCCCCATAATACAAAATTTAGGGGTGTTGCAGGTAGGGCAAGGGCAGGGACCAATGGGTCCCTGTCCTGAGGTTCACCCCCTATCCTGCCATTCTCCAGTGGGGGAGGGTGGTGGGGGCAGGAGCCTAGCTCTGATTGGGTAGGGCTCCCCATTCTCAAAATGGCAAGAGCACGGAGTTGTGCTTTACCTCGCCTCCCCCACCTGAGGGGTGGGGTTGGCAGAGGCTGGCACACCCCCTTTCCTTCCTTTGTTTTCCCCACCTGTCTTCCCGCCAGAGTGGGGGTCAGAACCGGTGGGGGCCAGTTGCTGAGTACAGCAAGTGGCCTGGAGAAGCTCACAAAGGTGACATGCCTTTGAAGGTCCCCCTGCCCATCCTGGGGGAGGAGACCTAGCACCTCGTCCCAGGATTTGCATTATTGCAGGCCCCAGAGAGCGGAGGGCTCTCTAGCCAGGGGTCCAGCAACATGTCTGCTGGGTGGCAGCCTAGACAACCTCTCAGTCAGGACGCTGGTTGTGGTTTAGTTTCAGGGTGCAACAATAAGTTACCATCTGTCATGTATTTTACATTAAATCCTACACTGGCATCAGTGTGAATTTAATGTGCTGAGAAGTTTGATACCAAACTTCTCAGTCTTCAGTGTGGCCATCGTGGTGCTGTGGAGTTCGTGATGACGACCTCCCCGTACCATATACTCTTAATGGCAGCACTGCACTTACAGTGCCCAGGAATGGCCCTGGGAACTGTCGGGGCACAGGGCTCATGCACCTGTGCCCACACCACTGGCATAGTGCACACAGCTGGAGGGGTGACTGAAGTATGCCAGGGCAGTGTGTTTGTGGGCATGGCACGCAGGGATGTGTGCCATGTCGACTTTATTTGGTTCTGCACCAAGACACTCAGCCTGCTAAGGCAGTGTGTGTGTGTGTGTGTGTGTGTCAGGGTACAGGGCCCCTAAGGGTGGCATAATAAGTGCTGCAGCCCTTAGGGGCCTTCTCTGGTCACAGTGCCCTGGGTACCTAGGGTACCATTTACCAGGGGCTGACCTGTGGCCAGAGAGGCCAATTGGGTTTAGGCTTTAACACAGTTTTGAGAAGGAGCACAGGCCCTGGGTACCTGATTGGCAGGAGCCCAGGGCACACTCAGTCAAAGTACATCAGCAATTCAGCAAAAAGTGGGGGCATACCGTGCAAGAAAGATGGAACTTTCTCACAATATATAGCACGGTTTACTTCTGAAGAACGCTGTTTTATTTTACTGGCCTCACCTCCAGTTGTGATGCAGCACAAGCCGAAAAGTTGGGTGCCGAGCGAAATGTCATAGAGGTGGCACCCGGTCCCTTAAGGTAACATAAGGTGGGAGACCCCGAAAAAGACCTTGGTTATCAAGAGGGAAAAAGCAGGGGGGCCGACTGAAAGTAGACGGGTTCAAAGTCCTGAAACAGTACCTTGGCGCTGAAAGATACGTCGACTGAGGGAAATCAAAACACAAAGAGCCCCACAGATCCTGACACAACGAAACCAGTAGAGGTCACCCCGCGGAGAAGCACTTGATGTCAAACAACGAGCGAGAGGACGAAGGAACCAGTAGACCATGAGTTCCTGACTCCGAAGACCTTGATCGCTGATGAAAATGTACTCTGTAGAAAGAAAAGGCGCCTTGAGGCCGAAATAGCAGTGATCCTTCAAAAGAGGAAAGGCTTTGAGGCATCCCTTCGGGAATTTCCAATTCCTTCAAAGATTTTGGAAGAACAGAGTGGGGAAGAACCAGAGTAGATTGGACTAAACACACTGTCAAAACCAGAGCCGCAAGAAGAAGAACAGAAAATGTTTTTCAAGGGCGAAGAGGTCTTCCATTGAAGCAGACTCGCCTGAAGAGGGAATTGACTTCTACCTTTCAAGACCATCCCCTCTAGACAATATATGCACTTATAACTTAATGATGAAAAGGGCAACAGAAAGGTATGGAGTAGAATTCAAAGAGAAAAGGGCAGAGACATGCTTCCTCCTCAAAACCGGCACCCTAACAGAGCAGGAACCAATATCTCCCAATGTTTTCCCTTGTCCTGGACCAATGAAGGGAGGCTTTCAGAGAGTCAGCAGCCTGCAAGGCTGTAACCCAAAGAGTGGAGAAAAAGTATAAACACTCCTCCAAAGACCCACTATATATTAGATGGAAATGCAGACCCCATAATCATGGCCACGGCAAGAAGAGAGCCAACATTTCCACTTCTACAAGCCTTCCACCCTACCCGAGAATAGTAAGCATGAGTGTGGAAATGGTAGTATGCAAAATGGTGAGAGGAGGAGCAAATCAGGGAAGGATAGCAGACTCCAACGCCCTCCTAAACCAGTATGCCTGTCATCATTGGGAAGACATGGGAATGCTCATGAAGCACCTTCCAGACCAGTTCCAAAAGTAGGCAGATCCTTATTGGAAGAAGACAAGACCATCGCCAGTAGACCGTCTGGCTTCAAAAGTGAAGTGCAAGCATTGTTCACACTCCCTTTACTTTAGAACACCTGAGCGGCACAGCTATGGATGAAGCACTCCAGCAGTTGAAAAAAAGACTACAACACAGGCTAGGCCAATGGAGCGTTGCAGTACGAAGGCACCATTGCAGAAGAGCAATTTTTGAGAAGACCAGCCAGAAGGGGAATTTCCAGGGCATGGTACCACATGTTTCCTACCACCATACTGGCCAGCAACCACCAGCGGCATAATAGTTGGAGCTGCAGACAATACAACGCCACCACTTTTGTGGCAGAGTTAGAGGAGGAATACAGCTCCTCATCCCAGTGACTCTGTGGACCAGCCCCTCCCCCCACCCCCCATGCAACACCAGCAGGGGGTTAGATCAAGGCCTTCCTCCAGGAGTGGAGGAGAGTCACATTAGACAAGTGGATCCTCAACATTGTCCAATACAGATATTGCATAGAACTCTGGAAAACAGCCCCAGGAGTAAAACCAACAAAGCGGACACCTTCAAAAGAAGCGGGACGCTGTCTGGAGTGCGATATGACGGACATCTGGAAGAAAGGGTAGTAGAGGAGAGCCAACAGCAACAATCGGCCAAGAAAACAACTCCACATACTTCCTCGTCCCAAAACCAGACACAATGTCACTCCAACCAATTCTGAACCTCAGTTTGTTGCTACAAGATATATACACCCATGGCTACTGAAAAAGGACTACATGGCAACTATAAACTTAAAGGACGCTTCCCTACACATCCCAGTCGACCAGAGGTGCAAGAAATAACTACTGTTTGTCGTCAACTAATGCAAGTAGAACATCAGAACTGTCACGGACACCATCCACAGGCTTGGTTTCACAATCAAGCTATAGAAATCATCTACTAGACCAGAAAGGAAAAATATTTTTCTGGGAGCAAGGATCAACACAGTGGAGGCGAAAGCATTCCCTAACCTAAAGAGGGTATAAGCAATCTCAGAGAAAGCTTACTGCTACTTCAAAGTGCAGTCTGACAGTAAGGTCTGTGGGGAAAATGATGGGAATGATGGCCTCCTGCTTTTCCCTAATACCACACGCAAGTTGCACATGAGACCCATCCAAGATTGGATCCAGAATCAATGGTCACAGGCAACAAGGAATTGGGAGGATTGTAGTGCAAGAAGAGCTGACATGGTGAAACGCAAAGAAAATAATGGTGGGCAGACCCTTCACACAGCCAACTCAGTGACAATAACCACAGATGCATTCAACATGGGCTGAGGAGCGCACATTGAAGACCTGAAAATCAGAGGACTGTGATGAGCAGAGGAAATTATCCATTACGTACACATCCTGGAGCGAAAGACTTGTCTTCTCTGCCCTAATGGACTTTCAGACACATGCAAAGGAGAAAACCGTACAAATGCAGACAGATAACACAATTATGATGATCTGTCTCAACAAGCAAGGAGGAACAAAGTTAAATATGCTGTCTACACTAACCTTGAAATATGCATGAGCCGTTCAGAGAAGAATAACCTCAATAACAATACACATGGTAGGAGTGCACAACAAGAGACAGACACGCATCCTTATTTCATGAATGGGAACTAAAGGTAAGGGTGCTCCAGGAGCTCTTTGTGCACATCAGAGATCGACCTTTTACATTGAAACTGCAAAGTCTTTGTGTCCTGGCACCCACATCACTGCTCCTAGGGAAGTGCCCTGTCGATAGACTAGTGGGGGACATTTGCATACGCTTTTACACAAATTCCCCTCATACCCCTGGTCATAAACAAGTGCAAACAATTGCACATGATGATAGTCCTCATCTCCCCCACAGTGGGCATGATAAATGTGGTTCTCGGAACTGATGGAGATAGCACAGGGGAGCATAATAAAGCTACTGACAATGCACAACCTTCTCGCCATGCTAGATAAAGTGAAGCGTACACCTCCCGGAAGTTATCCTTGAGCCCTGGTGGCCTGGCTCCTGAGGACATAGTTTGGTCACCAGAACCTTACAAAGCAGTGAATGGACAACCTAAAAGAGGCAATAAGGGTGTGTACACAAGGAGGCTACTCAGGAAAATGGCAGAGATACGTTCGGTGGTGCAGCAATACGGAGCTGTTCCACTGCAGAAGGGGGACACCACAGTAGTCTGATACCTCAAACACATGCTAGCCGACAGCCTAGCTAAAGGTACACTTAGCTGCAATAGTAGCCTGCACAAGAGGGTACCTAGGAAGAAGCCTCTTCACAACACCAGTGATTGAAAGGTTCCTAGAGGGGGCTAACAGGCAAGATCATCCACCCAGGTCGGCACCAACACCAATGTGGAACCTTCCTCCTCAAAGTCCTATCGCAGTTCCACACAAATCAAACTATTCATCTTCCAGCGTTTTTTTCTACACCCAAAAACTCAGGCTCAAAGAGCCTTGCACATACTAGATGCCCACAGGGCTGGTATGTACTTCCTGGAAAGAACAAAGGAGATCAGAAAGGATAACAGTTCTTCATATCTTTTGCAGAGTCAAGCAAAGGATTACCAGTGACAAAGGGCACCAGCGTGAGATGGATAGTGCAAACTATACAGAGCTGTTACCAGGAAGCACATCAACATCACAACTTAAAATGATAGTGTTGCAACTTTTCAAACACCCCCTCACTATGGATCTGGGTTTAATCCATCATGGCCCCAGTATTGAAGCTTTCATAGATTACCATAGCTTGCATCATTCCCCGTCGTCGGAATAGGAGTCTCGGTAACAAAATCACATAGCAGTAGGTACAAAAGAGAAAGAAATAGGCCTAGGCCTCTTTCCCTTTTGTAGCATATCCACCTCTTTTGCAAAAGAGACCAAAACCAAGCAACAGCCAATCAGAATAGCCGCACCCCATAGAACCCTCTTGAGAGAACATCAGAGCCTCAGATTTTCTCCCGCACGTTGTGCTAAGGGAGTCTCCTTTGACCTCTGCTCACTTCAACTCTATTTGAGGATTTTCCAGCTTTTTTCCTTCAGAATTGTTAGGTGTTTCATCTAGAAATGTCTGACAAGGGGAAGAAAGCCCTTTTCAAGGCTTGTTCCACCTGTGGCGAGAAAAGGCTGTATGTGGAGGACAGGCATAAGGATTGCATTTATTGCCAGTATCCTGATCATAAGGCTGCGGACTGCAAGATCTGACGCACCTTCTCTACGAAGACCCTCCGGGACCGTGAGGGTCGCCTCCTCACTTGGCTCCAGAAATTGAAGTCAAGAAAAGAAACTCTGTCAAGTGACAGTGAGGATTCTTCATCTGCAACCTCATCCAGAAGGTCAGTCAAAAGGGGTAGGGCTTCCCCTTCACCTTCTTCATAGCGTCCACTTAAGGCCTCAAAATCTCCTCGCCACGGTGTAAAGGAGAGGGAAGGACTATCTTCAGCTACAGCAGTAGTCTGCTAAGGCGTTTAAGAAGCCCTCTTGTCCGTCATCTGAGAAGTCAGAGAAAGGTTCCAAGTCGTCGACGACGCTGCAGAAGACTCGGTCGACGAAGGCTTCTAAATCGCAGGTGAGAAAAGTTACACCATCGACAGGCTCGTCATCGGTGCAGTCAGCGTCAATGGGAGCGTCGACGACGACGACGAGGGTGACGACAGTCGTCGACGATTAAATTGTCGACGGTGGATCTTTCGACGACTACCTCATCGAGCTTTTCTCTGGTAACACCATCGCTGATGGTACCGTCGATGTCTTCTTCGTCGACAGAGAGGATAACAATTTCCTTGAAAAGGATAACACCTGATATGACATCTCCAAGGAAGGTTATCCGCTTGCCTCCCGCACTGTTGTTTGAGGAAGAAGAGGATTTTGATGGGGATGATCAGGACTCTTTTGGCTATGCACATAGTCCTTCTCAGTTGTTGGTGAAATGCCAAGAGACTGATTCTGAGGGAGAGTACCTTCATGAATGCTCTTACCAGCAGTCTTATCAACGTCAAGAGAGTGCAGGCCAGGAGATTGTTTCAGTTCCTTCTTCCCTCTTGGCAGATCTTCATGGCATGTTACAAGATTATAGAGCCAGGTTTTCTCAGGCTCCTCCTCCTGTTGCCTCTGTCCCGGCAGTACAGGCTGTATCTGCTCCAGCGGCTTCAATGATGGTTTCTCCGGAAGTGCCATCTAAGGTGCTTTCTCAGCCACAGACACCTGTTCCAAGTATACCTCCAGTGATCCAGGAGGTTCAGGATGATTCCTCAGACGAGGATCAGGATGACGACGACAGGCCTAACTAAGGTTTAGAATGGGATGATTATGTAATCCCGGACCCAGCGTCACCTAGTCCGGACCCAGTGGACTCTTCCCCCGGCAGATATTGGGGGATTTCACAAGTTGATGGAAGGAGCCTCTAGTAGGTTCAAGCTTCCTATGCCTTCCGTGCAAACAGAGTGCTTCCTCTATGATTTTAAAGAGCCCTATAGGAAGGTAGTCCGGTCTATACCCATTGTCAGCCATGTCTGGGAGGAGGGTTTAAAGGTGATGAAAAACCCAGCTACGGTAGTTCCAGTTTTGCCACGCCTGGAAAACAAGTACAAGGCCCCGGAGGATGGTCCGGCGTCTTTGAATGGGCAGGTGAAACCGGATTCAGTAATATCGCAAGCGGCACAGAGGAAGTCACGTAATCCTTCGGCACCCTTGACAACTCCTACTGATAAAGAGGGCAGGCGCCTTGATAATGCGGGGAAGAGATTCTCCTCTATGGCAAGTCTTCTGGTGCGAGCTGCTAATGCGTTGGCGATCCTTGGCAGATATGATCGCCAACTGTGGGGCGATCTGTCACCATATTAGGACCAACTTCCCCAGGAGTCCAAGGTGAAGGCCAAGAAGATCCTGCAGGAGGGGGAAGCGATATCGGCAGAGGTGATAGACTGTGCCATGGATATTGCCACTACGGCTTTCCGTTCGCTGGCTGGCGCAGCGGTTCTTCGTCGCCAAGGATGGCTCAGGGCGACATGGTTCAGGCCGGAGGTCCAAAATAAGATCCTGGACTTTCCATTTGATGGGGAGGCATTGTTCGGCAAGCACATCAATGATGCCCTCCATGATATTAAAAAAGGATACGGAGACGGCTTGGTCTCTCTGTATTTTTCAATATCGTAAGGCTTCTTTCCGGGGAGCCAGAGGGAGGAGTACTACTTCCTACAGATTTTCGTATCAACAGCAGCGGTACTCTGCTTATGGATCAACGTCTCAATCGTATCGGCAACCTTACCAGCAAAAACAAGGCCAGATCTCGTTTTTCTCTAGGTCCAATGCTAGAGGAAAGCAGAATCGCCAGGGACGTGATACTTCCAAGAGGCAATAGCGGTGTTCTGGCTCTGCCTGCTATACCCACCTCCCTAGCAACCTCTGGGAGGCAGGGTGTCTCGATACCTCCACAACTGGAAATGGATAACATCACCGTTGGGTGCTCAACATCATTCAAGAGGGCCATACACTGGAGTTTATTCAAATACCACCTTCCAAGCCCCCTGCTGCCATGCCTTCGAAACATCTGCGTCCCTTGCAGTTCGAAGTTCATCAGATGCTCCACAAAGGAGCTGTAGAGCTGGTTCCTCTTTCTCAAAAAGGGGAAGGTTTCTATTCCAGGTTTTTCCTGGTCAAGAAGACGCTGGAGAAATGGTGCCCCATTTTAGATCTCAGGTAGCTAAACACCTATCTCATACCTCAATCCTTTCGGATGGTCCCTCTCCAGGATATCTTGCGTCTCCTCAATCCGGGAGATTTCATGGTCACTCTCGATCTCGAAGATGCGTATTTTCACATACCCATTTATCCAGCCCACAGGAGGTTTCTTCGATTCACAGTAGCCAAGAGCCACTTCCAATTCAGAGTTTTACCCTTCGGACGTAGCTCTGCCCCGAGGGTCTTTACCAAGGTGCTGGCACCTGTGGCAGCTTTCCTAAGGAAACACCATTTTCAGGTCTTCCCATACCTGGACGACTGGTTGCTGCTTGTAAGCATCACAGCTTGCACAGCCGTGCTCTGCAAAAACCCCAGACCCGCCTGAGGCAGAGAATAGTGGAATCTGTACTGCATGCTGAAAGCCTGCGTAAGGCACGTGCAAGCCTCCATATAGCCGCTCCAAGCGTAATTGAGCAGGAAACACTCTGGCGAAGGAACTGGCAGAGGAGTACATTTCACATTAGCAGAGCTGCATTACATCAATTCTTCACATTCCATGCACGCATCGAGCAAGATTTCTTTAAGCGTGAGCTGCACATAATAATCTCTAGTAACAATCCGCAGGCGTCATAATTAAATGCAAAAAAAAAAAGATATGGTCCATTGCATATGACTCCATTGTGAAAGAGCAAATATACGAAAAAAAGCATTGCCAAAGCCAGCACCTTGCACCTTTTATATATGATTCTAAAGAGCATTGGCACAAAAGCCAAAATGCTTGCAGCGTCATAACTTATTTTTATTTGTCTCGACACTGGCAAACACCCATCTTTGAGTTCTAATTTAAAAACACGAGAAAGGATACACAAAAATGCTTTACAATGAAAGATGCGTGTGTAGCAGATTGCATCATGGGGGAACAAAATAAGAGTGTGGGAGCAACAGAGTAGCTGGCGGTGAGGGGGGCTTTTAGGGTGAAAAAACAATATAAACGTGCGGTACGTGGTGCAGTGGAGAAATAATGAGTTCCCTGGGAATCATGCGGAAGAGCTACACTGAGAGCATGGGGGAGATTTGTTGAGTAAAGCAGCAGACAGAGGAGAGGACATGAAAACACATGCGCCCCGTGGAGGGCTGAAATATATAATAAAATAAGTCTTCCCTGTTAAAGTGAAGTAGATCTTGTAGTTAAACTGTCTCAGCAGTCGGAACGCAATCCTACTCTTCCCATTGGAAGAGACAGCTGTATCCATGTATTGTTATCCTAGAGGTGATTTACCCAACATTCTCCGGCTCCAGGGCTACTTGTCTCCAAAGCATCAAGAGCGACTAGTCTTCGTCCCACCCCACCCCCTTCTACACATGCCACCTGCAGAATTAGCCCCTCTCTGTAAACAAACAAAAATATCTCGGCTTCTAACTCCTGTCTTGAGATCTGTGAAGCCGTAGGCGGCCAGGTGACTGAAGTAAACCCAATATCTTTCTTTTTTTCTGCCCCATCAAACTACACTTCTCACAACGGGCGCTGCTATACTTAATCGGGACAGAGAGGTGCAGCTAACTGGGAGGGCTGCAATGAAGGCGGGGAGCAGTTTAAAACGTGATATTTTGCTCTGGTGTACAGGTACCCTTTGCTGTCTGCAGTAGTTGAAATTCATAAAAACATTTGCAATGCAATAATGTCGCATTTACCAAACTCGAAAATGCGAGACCTATTGCAGTGCAAATGGTTATTTGCAAAAGCGCCCCATGTAATGGCGGCCGTGCCCCGTTCCTTAGAGGTGGCTCGTGTAAACAAAGGGGCTTGGCCGCAATTAACAAGAAAGCGCAACATGGGATGCTTTCACAAACTAAAGTTAAAAGACAAGCATTTGCAATGCAACAGGAAGCTTGTTTCCGCTCCAGGGAAGGCATGGCTTGGCAGTTCGGGCTGGGCTGTTCTATGAGGCACAGGGTCAGTCTGATTTGCATATGGCCATGTCTGAACTGGGGTGGCAGAGTGGGCTAAAGAACGGTGATGGATTAAACCCAGATCTGTTGACTGGGTGTGAGTGTTTGATTGGTTCAGATGCTCCGTCCATCACCACCCCCTTTTGTACCGCTTTGCAAAGCGAGCAGCGCATGCTCGCTGCCGCTATAGGCTCGACTTAACAAGCATTTACAATGCAATGGTTTCGCCTTTGGAAAAGTTATAGCTATTGGCATTGTAAATGACAAATTTTGTATTTATGTGTTGGTTTTGAAATCCGATAAATAAATGGCATTGTCATTTACATTGCCATTAGCTTAATCTCTCGCAAATGTGAGACCTATTGTACCCTACGGACGAGCTTATCAGACAGCAATTACTACCACACACACACACCCAGAGCAACACACACACACACACCCAGAGCCAGCCACACACACCCAGAGCCAGCCACACACACCCAGAGCCAGCCACACACACCCAGAGCCAGCCACACACACCCAGAGCCAGCCACACACACCCAGAGCCAGCCACACACACCCAGAGCCACACACACACCCAGAGCCACACACACACCCAGAGCCACACACACACCCAGAGCCACACACACACCCAGAGCCACACACCCAGAGCCACACACCCACCCAGAGCCCCACGCACACACACCCACCCAGAGCCCCACACACACCCACCCAGAGCCCCACACACACACACACCCAGAGCCACACACACACACACACCCAGAGCCACACACACACACCCAGAGCCACACACACACACACCCAGAGACACACACACACCCACCCAGAGCCACACACACACACACACACACACCCAGAGCCACACACACACACCCAGAGCCACACACACACACACACACACAGAGCCACACACCCACCCAGAGCCACACACACACCCAGAGCCACACACACACACCCAGAGCCACACACACACACCCAGAGCCACACACACACACACCCACCCAGAGCCACACACACACACCCACCCAGAGCCACACACACACACACCCAGAGCCACACACACACCCACCCAGAGCCACACACACACCCACCCAGAGCCACACACACACCCACCCAGAGCCACACACACACACACACACACACACCCACCCAGAGCCACACACACACCCACCCAGAGCCACACACACACTCAGGAGAGCAAGCACAGCGAGGGGGCAGGGAACTAAAACTAAAATACTAAAAATAAAATATTCCATGTCGCAATTAAAGTTACCATCACTGGTTAATGACTGTAAGAACATCATCACCACCTATGTACCGAAGGGAGGAGTAAAGAACCTCAGGATGCCCTTAAGTGTAAAAGTCTTCATTGGCTTAGGGTGCAGGTGGGCCTTACTTGTGTTTGAACCCGCAGGCTCTAAAGCAACTATGCCCAGATGTGGGAGTCCCTCCTCGGGGGACTCGGTACCAACCATGCCCAGGTGGAGCCCTTGTGGGTTCTAGAAACAAGAATGCCCCGCAACCGCGGGAGCGGCCCGCTATCAAGTGGGGCCGCTCGTGGTGAAGGCACCGGTGGAGTGCCACCTCACTCCCTTTCCCCCCCAGTCGGCTTCGACTCACCGGCTCCCGTGTGGGGGGGGGAGGGGGGATCCCCTCTCCTTGCTCCGGTCCCGCTCCGATCGGGTCACTCTGCTGCCGGCATGCGGGACTCTCTGGCTGACGGTCTGCTTCCTTCACCGGCCTCTCGCTGGGGGAGCCTCGGGTTGAGATGCTGGCTACACTCCGGTGGTGGAGGAGCGCGGGGTAGGCTCCTGTGGACTTCCTGCCTTTCTCTTGGCCAATAGCTCCCTCCCAACCGGGGGAAACTGAAATGGAGCCTGCGAGGCTCTTCTCTCTGTCCCGGCCGGCCCCGCCCACCGTCAGGCGCGGCGCCTGCTTCAGCTCTTTTCCTCGTCCTTCGTGGCAAGACGGGCAATCGCAGCACACATTTTTGCATGACAAAAGATGGGCGAGAAGGCATCGGACTGGGAGGGGGGTGGAAGGAACGGGGAGAAATGCCGCGGCTGCGTGATCAGCGAGAAGGCATCGGACTGGGAGGGGGGTGGAAGGAACGGGGAGAAATGCCGCGGCTGCGTGATCAGCGAGAAGGCATCGGACTGGGAGGGGGGTGGAAGGAACGGGGAGAAATGCCACGGCTGCGTGTACTCGGCACTGGCAGGGCAGGGAGAGGCTGCAGGAGGTTCCTGACGAGAAAGGAGCATTACGTGAACCCACCCGCTCGCCCTAGCTCCTAGAAAAAAATGGCGGCCACAAACATCCTGTCGGAAAAAAAATCAGACTACACCCAACGCTGCAATGACGGCAACAAAGGGGCGGGATGAGTAAAAATGGCCGGAACGCCCCCGAATCTGCTCCGCAATTGACGAACAGATCTCTGTTCCAATGGCTAGCCTCCATTTATGGAGCTAGCCAATGGAACAGAGGGGCGTATTCCCAGCCACATAGTGTAAGACATAAGATTTCGCCTGCGCGAATCGCTGCTTGCGCAGCTTTTCGCCAGGTCGAAACCTAAAAATGAGAAGGAAAAAGGGAAAAATAATTCCGAACTCTGCCACTAGATGGCAGAATAATGCACTGCTTGTGAATCCAGAAATGACTTCAGGCTGCAAAACTACCCCTTTTGGTAAGTAACCATTTTGTTTCCTCTTGTTGCAAGAAAAAGTACACTTTAACTCTGTGGTGTCCAAATGAATGTGCAGGATAATTGAATTCATGCCAGATTGCCAGACTGTATAAATGAGTGCAATTTAGATTCAATGTATGTAAACGTCTTATGTTGCAATGCTGAAAATCTGGCATAGATTAGGCCATCCTTCACCCACATAGGACACTGATGCTTTAAACAGCTGACATCGCTTCACTGGTACTTTCTAGAGCAGTTTAAGCCACCTGCAGGTTCAGCTTTTAACACTGAGGAGTGTTTGTAGTCCCAAATTCATGACAAGTTGTTTAATTCCTGTTGGATGCTCTACACTTCATTCAGGCAGATCAGGGTGTTAGGCAACGTAACTGAAAGAAATCATCAGTTTGCTACATCTGCAGCCATGTACCTTAAAATCAACCATTGACCGTTTCAGAACTACCAAACCACAAATAAAAGACTATCTGCTGCAGGAATCTTTTGTTCTTTTTGTCTTCACTCGTCTGGCCCAATCATGTGCACTTTGAAAGACTGAGCAAAGAGAGCACCTGCACAGTCTGTCTCCAACCTTTTGTATAAGGAAGGGATTCCAATATATATATATCACAGCTTCCACAGGCGCCAGACTCCACCCAGAAAATGTTTACTATACAAAGTTGCAGCCTCCATGTGATACTGTATGGAATCGTCAGAAGTGTCCCCAGAACTTATAGGAAATACCCCATGCATATTTAATGTAAATTCCATTTTAGCAGTAGTGGGGTTTCCAAAGCCACAGTGTCTTGGTTTGCACGTTTGCCTTTTTTTTTAACGGTTTTTATAGAGGAAAGGATTAGATCTCTACTAAAGGTTTCAGGCTTTGCCTTGTGTGTCATGTTGGGAAGGTGTGTCTATTACGTATCCACAGTGTTTTCTGATGTTGTGAACATGAACCACCATATAGTATTTTTGCAGCGATAAATCCTAAGGCCATTCGATAAAGGGAGTCCATACTATACATCGCATCAGGAAGGAGCAGGTTAAAGATCAGATCCATAACGCTTTCACCTGATTCTGCAGCCTTTCCCACCCATTTTCCACTCAAGTTGAATTCATGTTCTCAATGTTTATCTTTTCAGGAGGCTATGCTAAAACATATTCCTAATCCACCCTATGAGAAGCCTACTTCGCCAAAGTGAAACCAGTAGCAAAGTTGTATTTTGCTATTCCATGAGGGGCTTCAATTTTGATGTCCGTTTCCTGAGAAAAGTGCAACGGTCCGAGTTGTGTTTAGTTTCTGTTTCAAAGGCTTTGGTCAAATCTCTGGAGGCCCTGAGAATGACTATGAAGGCACTTACTTTAGATATTTTTTGTCTGCATCTCTATATGAATCAGTCGTAAATAATATTCATAGTTCTTTGAAGCCAAAGTCAGAGCAGAGCAATATTTGAGGAAAAGGAAATTTTCTTGAATGCAAAAGGTGACTAATGAAGAGACGTGTTAGGTTTTTAGACTTATATGGGCAGGCTTCTAACTCCATTCAGTTATTAAAATATGATATTCAAACAGTTAAGGACAGCTCGGTGGACAGCCTATTGCATATTGTGAATTCAGGTACGTCCTTGGTGACTGATTTGTACAGTGTCAGTGGCATGGGCATCGTACCAGAGCAAGACAGATAAAGTGTGGAGCCGATGTAGGTACCACTCCTGCGCGCTGACATCTGTTCCTTTCTTTCTGCCCTTTTCAACGTGAATCTGGGGAGCTTTTGTATTTCTCTTAGACATTACCTAAAAAATTAATTTTCCGCATGCAATGGATGTTACCGCCAAAAACAATAGGATTTAAACCCTGTAGGGACTGTCACAAACATACCTTTGACGTATTCCCATCAGCTGTGCCTGGAGTCAGGCCAATACTCAAAGGCCTGCAGCCATTGCAGGTTGACAAGCCAGAAGGCTATCAGGAAACTAGAGGAAAACTTTACCTCACCAAGCATAAGAAGACTACCTGCATGGGCTGTTCCAAGTCAAGCTCTTTGTCCAAGATTCGATTGTGCTCCGGTTCCAGATTCAACGTTGCTACTCCAGAGGCCGGTCTTCGTAATGCTCCAAGTCTCCTACTAAGTGAAAGAAATCTAAAAAGTCGAAGCAGTTATTCTGCTACCTTGCATCACTCTCTTTTGCCTGAACAGGCACAGAGGTGGTGCCACACTTTTTGATCTCTCTCCTGAAGTTGGCAAACTTCGGAGCTGATCCTGCTGCTGGGTCCAGCACAACCTGAGTTTCTAGGGCTTTCAGCCTCGCTGCATTAGCTCGAAGAGTTTTGCATAGCCATGCTCCAGCTCTTTGGATCCCTGCCATCTCCCTTTGGCGCATCTGGGCCCCAAAGAGCTTAGAGGCCTTCCACCTGTATACCATCAGCACCCCCCTCTGTTTAGCCATTGGCTCTAGTGCCGACCCCCCTTTTGGCACCACAATCTACGCTGGACCAGGG
Organism: Lissotriton helveticus; assembly: GCF_964261635.1. Classification (NCBI taxonomy): domain Eukaryota; kingdom Metazoa; phylum Chordata; class Amphibia; order Caudata; family Salamandridae; genus Lissotriton; species Lissotriton helveticus. Next base: position 1,370,905,833 of record NC_136057.1, read on the forward strand.
CACGCCGATTCTGATGCCGACATCACAGATGCCGGAGAAGGCGGCCTTCATAGTTCTCTCCGCCACAGTTGGCACCCGTCTTATCTTGACGAACGTCGCACCTGAATCTACCTGAGGCACCGCTGTGCTCTGGCCCTATGGTCAATGAACAAATTGTTATGTGCCACTGCCCTGCTTCAGGTGACCCGGCTTTTCCTTTGCAGCACCCCTTGCCACAAAGCCTAGTGGTGTAAGCTTCTGCCAGCTGCTCACATTTCCTATCACCCCCCTGATAAGGAATCTAAGTTTGTGGAAACATTAAACGAACGTGTCTTTTCTTCTACCAGCTTGGCCCTCCACTCTGTCAGCGCCAGCTGCTTTTAGGGTGCTACACTCATGCTTTTTGGGATTAGGTGGCACAAGCCCTCCCCAGTGTGCCAAAGACCTACCCCCGTACTCTCAGGTGATTCAAGATGCACATGATGCAGCCAAGATCATTCATCGCTGTGGCTTGGGCCCCACAGAATCCATCGGGCAGCCCAGTGTTGCCATTCGCCAACCATGCGTGGCTGTGATCTCAAGGTTCGCCGGCAATGTCCAGTCCTCCTTGAAGGACATGCCCTTTGATAAGACTTACCTGTTCGGGAACAAAGCTGATTCCCCCTCTTCAGAGTTTTAAGGAGAGCAGGGTTACTGCTTGCTCTGTGGGTCTGTCCGCCCCTCCTTGCCTACTGCAACAGTTCCATCCTTCCTTTCAAGGCTTTGACAGTGATGTCCCCCCCTCCCCCGCCCCAACAGCCAAACCACTTTAGTCTGCCCTTTCAGGGGCTCAACCACCTGGTGGGAGGCAGAGTCCACAGATTCTTATCTGGGTAGCAGGCAATCATTTTGGACAGGTATGTCCTCAAGAAGATTGTTTGAAAGGGATATGCCTTACCCATCTACACCGCACTTTCCACCTCCCCTCTAGCAAATTACAGAGGGCAATCTTTATTTTGTGTTAGGAAGTGCAAGCCCTTTCGGCCAAAGGGGCTCTCGAGAGGGTGTCTGCACCAGAAGTAAGGCATTATTGTTAGTCCCCACTACTTTCTTGTGTTCAAGAAGGACAGATCCTCCAGAAGGAGAAATTCAAAATGCTCACCCTGGCCTGGTATGCTGTCAACCCTGGAGACTGGATCGTGGCATTGGACCTGCAGGATGCCTAGTCCCATTTACCGGTCTTCCCAGCCCAAGGGCACTACCTACGATTTGTGGTGAGATAGGGACATTTTCAGTTCACTGTGCTCCCCTTTGGTGTCACTGTTGTCCCTCTGGCATTCACAAAAGTGATAGCAGTGGTGTTAGCACAAATCCGGTGGTCAGAGATGCCAGTCTTCCCCTACCTAAATGACTGGCTTTTGAGGGCGGGCTTCCTTTAGGCAGTCATCAACCACCTCCAGACTACTGCAAACCTCCTGTCATCTTTGGGACTCCCTATCAATGTGCCGAAGTTACACCTTACTCCACCTCCGACACTTCTCGTCATCAGAGACATACTGGGCATGGTTCCGTTTTGTGCGTTTCCCCTGGAAAAGTGTGTCCAGGACATTCAGGCTATGATCCTGATCTTTCAGCCTTGTCCTGTATTTCCATGAGGTTGACTCTGAGGCTGCTGGGACTGATGGCCTCCTGCATCCTGATTGTCTACTGCGCCAGTTGGCATATGCAGGATCTACAATAGGAGTTGAAGTGGGCCCAACACCAGAGGGACCTCTCTAATCACATTCAGATTTTGGAGGAGACTGCAAAAGATCTGCAGTGGGTTTTTTTCTGGACTGCCTGTTGGATCAGCGGCAGACCCCTCTCACTTTCTCACCCAGAGCTGGCAATAATGAATGATCCATTGTTTCAGGGTTGGCACATCCATCTGGGAATGGTGGAGATCAGATACCTCTGGTCTCCAAGGAGTCCTAGCTACACATCAACCTTCTGGAGCGGAGGGCCTTCCACTCTGCATTGAAAGTCTTCCGTCCATCAAGGGCAGGCTGGTACAGAGGCTTATGGCCAATACCTCCGCCATGTGGTACTGCAACAAACAGGGCAGGGTGGATGCTTTGAGATTGAGCGGTGACAGCTGCACAGCTTCGGCCTTCCTCCAGAGGTTGATGTCATAGTGTCAGCTATGCCTTCCTTTGCCGAAAGTGTTTATGCCTGTCGTACTGTTGCCCGGATAGCCAGGTTGGCCGAGAAGAGCATTTTGCCTGCTCTGTCCTGCAGGACTCTGTTCTAAGTCCATTCACAGACCCTCCACCGAATAGGTATTGCTTTGGTCCCTATTGAAAAAGCGAGAAATCTGCGGCTAGAAGTCTCTGTCAGAAGAACCAGTTACTTACCTTTTGGTAACACTTTTTCTTGTAGATGCCTCACTAATCCTCGCCTCCTCCCTGTTCTTTGTTTGGACTCTATCCAATAATAAGATCCACATTCTATGTATTGGCACACTGGTCACGCCAATTTGCTTTTGGCTCTGCATCTATGGACCTAGACTGGCTCCAAAGCAAATGACAGTGCATGGAGTGTGTGCCTATATGGGCTCCGCATGTCATTTCTGGAGCAGAACCAAGTCATTGCGGACCCGCAAGCTGCCACCTTCTGGCGCGCTGAGGTACTGCTGAAAAATTTCCGGATCCAGCATGGGGATTAATCAAAAGGTGAGGAATCGGTGACTAGATAGTCTCTACCAGAAAGAGCGTTACTGAAGGTAAGTAACGTTTTCAACTCTGACATAGGCACAGGTTGAACCATGTGACAAACATCTTAATGCATGGGCTATACTGAAATATCCCAAAGGTATTTCCTGGCAGAGCAATGTTTATGATCATTTCAAGGACTTCATTAAATTGATAATTCTTTGGAGGAAGTCCTTGTATTGTTTGGGACATCAGTGTAGTACTGAACACATTGCTTAATAAACTTGTTAAACCCATCAGTTCTTTGGACCTGAAAAATTGCATCCCAGTACTATATGTTCCAGGCATATGAGCTGCAGATTGTACACTTAGCATTAGACTAGGATGATTGCAGGTTGTTGTCTTCTTGGAAGAAGTCTTTGTTAGTCCCGAGATAGGTGACTCCTCCCTTGGACAAAACTGCACATGGGCATCGGCTCCATCCTTAGATTGTTTTTTTCCGCTACTGGGTTCGGATGAAAGTTTCTCCGCTCCGGCTAGAAAACGACTTTTCTGTAATTTCGAAGCGCAGAACTTCCTCAAACTTCTACAAACTACCTTCGACATCGACTACAATACTTTTCGACGCCATCGTTTCCATTCCGGTCATCAAAGCGGGCCGTTAGGCCTATCGATGCCGTGCGGCCTACACCACATGGAAAGAACTCCGTTCAAAAGATGCTCGGTATGTCAAGCAAAGTTTCCACATAGCGACCACCACGAGGTCTGCAACCTCTGTCTATCGCCGGAACACGACGAGTTGACCTGCACAGCTTGTGCATCCTTCCTATCGAAGAAACTATCCGGGATCGGAGGGCCCGTCGACACGAGATGAAGAGATCAGCTCCAGCACCCGAAGATATCTTCGACGAGGTTCCGCTCGTTCCCGAAGAAGACTCACCTGATCTCCAGATCGTATCAGAGGCAGACGACTCAGATGACTCCATTCCATCGGGTCAGCGCGTGAGTACTACTGCCCCTGCACCACATACACTGCCCAAACAGAAGGCAAAGGTCAGCACTCCGCCCAAGGGGCCCAATCGAGACCGAACACCTACTTCGAAAGCCCCGCCTTCGAGCTCAGCTCTGAAGAAATTAACTACGCCTTTCAGTGCCTCAACACCGAGCAAGCCTCTTCCATCGGCACCGAAAAATAAAGATGCCTCGGCACCGAAGCCAAAACACCCTTCGGCTCCAAAGACAAAAATAGTACTGACACCGAAAACGAAGACTGTTCCGGTACCGAAACCGAAAGAAACACCGGCTCAGAAGCCGTCCACTACTACACCTTCGGTGCCGAAAACCACGAAGCCTGATTTCGAGGTGCCCAAATCCTCGAACATGCCTAAGAAGCCGAAAACGACTCCTTCGGCACCGAAAACTACTCCACAGGACGTTATAACACCTACCAAGGCTAAAGAAACCAAACAACCTCCGCCGGCACCGAAAAAATCGACGCCCAAGAAGGTTGTACAAGAGGGAGAAATTTTTCAACCAGATCCTCGACAAAAGAAGATATACATAGACCTAAACACAGGTCATGGAGGCGCTACGCCTCTCAAGAAGAGACCAGCAGATACACCACCCACACCTGTGGTTCCTGCCAAGAAAAAGGACTGTGCAACCTCTCCTATGCACCCTTCCTCTCCTATACCTCCCTCTTCTCCTGTTCCTCCTCACACATCACCTCAAATCTCTCCTGTCCATTCTCCATTATCATCACATTCGCCTCAGCAGAATGATGATGAATATGATTTGGGTGGAGGGAACGATATAGAAGACCCTGGTTCATACCCTGTAGAGGAGGGTGTATGGAACTTTCCAAAAAATGTGTCTGTGGGACTTTACAAATCCCCAAAATGTGCCTGACATTCCTGAGCCACAATCATAGCCATCAAAACCTTCCCCTCCAGAAGATACCATTGGTTTTGGTAATCTGTTAAACAGAGCTGCTGTATAGCATGGAGTCTCTATGCATTCAGATGACATTGAGGAAGATTTTCTCTTAGATACCTTTGAGCAGTCTCAGCGGTCTGCTCAAGTTCTTCCTATGATTAAAGGGGTAATCAAACGTGCTCCAGAGGTATTTAAAGACCCTGTACGCACTAGAATATTGAACCCCAAAACTGATAAAAAATATAGACCCGCACCCACAGATCCAGTCTATATTAAAGGGCACCTACCACTAGACTCATTAGTTGTGTCCAATGCTAGGAAGAGGGCTAATTCTCAAACTTCTGGCGAAGCACCCCCACCCGACAAGGAATCCAAAGTAATTGATGCGTCAGGTAAAAGGATAGCTGCACAGGCTTCAAACATATGGCGCATAGCAAATACACAAGCCCTCCTCTCTCGTTACGATAGGGCTCATTATGATCAATTAGAGAAACTACTTGAGCACCTAGCAGATCAGTATAAAGATCAAGCTACTGACCTCATACAAGAAGGCAAGTTAATGTCCAATGCCTCAATAAAATGCGCACTATATGTCGCAGACACAGCATCTAGAGCTGTAACTACCAGTGTCATACTTTGAAGACATGCGTGGTTACGCATTTCAGGGTTTAAACAAGAAGTGCAAATCACCATTTTAAACCAGCCATTTAATCAGAACCAATTATTTGGCCCAGAAGTAGACACTACACTAGAAAAAAGACACGGACACTGCAAAGTCTATGGGGACTTTACAGTCCACACCAGCTAGAGGCTCCTTTCGTCGCTTCTTCTACAGAGGAGGCTCCAAACAAACTGGAGCAGACTCTACCACATCTCTCAAGTCACAAACATCCTCTAACAAGGGATATTATAGAGGAGGATACAGAGCCAATAATACCAAGGGAAGAGGTTGCAGTAACAACAACAATCGATCCTCTTCCGCCACTAAACAATGACTTCCCTCCGCTCCCCCCACAGCATTCCACTCCTGTGGGGGCAGACTAACACAGTTCCTGCCTGTCTGGAACTCCATTACAACAGACAAGCGAGTAAGACAGATTATCCAACATAGCTACTGCCTAGAACTTACAGCAACCCCTCCACACATACCTCCCAGGCAGCGTCCAATGTCTACAGACCATTTGACTCTGCTGCAACAAGAAGTTCTGTCACTTCTACAAAATATGCTATTCAAATAGTTCCTTTACAAGAACAAGGAACAGGGGTTTACTCGCTGTACTTTCTAATTCCCAAGAAGGACAGGGCTCTAAGGCCCATTCTCGAACTCAGGCCCCTCAACCATTACATACAACCAGATCATTTTCATATGATCACTCTACAACAAGTGCTTCCACTGCTGCAACTGCAACAAGGCGATTTCCTAACAACACTAGATCTAAAGGTAGCCTACTTCCATATCCCCATACATCCTGCTCACAGAAAGTATCTAAGGTTTGTACTAGAAGGACAACACTATCAGTTCAAAGTTCTTCCATTCGGAGTGACAACAGCACCGCGAGTATTCACAAAGTGCCTAGCAGTGGTAGCAGCACATCTCAGGAGACAACAAATACATGTCTTCCCTTATCTAGACGATTGGCTCATAAAAGCCAAGTCATTCAATCAGTGTGTCCAACACACACATCAGACAATTCAAACGTTGCACGACTTAAGGTTTACGATAAACTACACCAAGTCGCACCTGCAGCCTTCGCATGTCCATCAGTATCTAGGAGCTACAATAGACACGTCTACAGCCCTAGCATATCCCAGTCCAGCCAGGATACAGAGCATTCAAGCCTTAGTCACCGCATTACAACTCCAACAGTCTTTGCAAGCCAGGGTGTTCATGAGGCTAATCGGCATGATGGCGTCTTGCATCTTCATAGTACCACACGCAAGATTGCAAATGCGCCCATTACAAGAGTGCTTAGCACAACAGTGGAACCAAGCTGAAGGTCAACTAACAGACCTGGTGTTGGTGGACAGCCGCACACATCGCTCTCTGCAGTGGTGGAACACCAAAAACTTGACAAAGGGGCGGCCGTTCCTCGAGCCTGTTCCACAAGTAGTGCTCACAACAGACTCATCCCTCACAGGATGGGGAGCCCATCTCTTACATCATACAACTCAGGGTCAATGGAACAACCAACAAAAACTGTTCCAGATCAACCATCTAGAGCTGCTAGCAGTATTCTTAGCACTCAAGACTTCAACTTCAAGTACAAAACAAAGCTGTCCTAATCCGGATGGACAATATGACAGCCATGTACTATATACAAAAACAGGGGGGACACACTCTCTGCAACTGTCCCAGCTCGCACAGAACATTTGGAGATGGGCCATTCCTCAAAACATACATCTGTTAGCGGAACACCTTCCAGGGGTTCACAATCAGATAGCAGATCTGTTAAGTCGGCAGTCACAACAGATTCACGAATGGGAACTACATCCACAAGTTCTTCAGCCATTCTTCCAAAGGTGGGGTCATCCACACATAGATCTGTTTGCCACCCACGAAAATGCAAAGTGCCCAGCCTTCCCCGCCAGGTTTCCACACCCACTGTCCGAAGGCAATGCGATATGGATGAATTGGTCAGGCAGATTTGCGTACGCTTTTCCGCCTCTCCCACTGATTCCATTAGTGGTGCGCAAGCTCAGACAACAGTCTCTCAAACTGTGATCCTGGTAGCTCCCACATGGGCACGACAACCGTGGCCCATCACACTGTTAGAACTCTCTCTAGTTCCACACCAAAAGTTACAACTAACTCCATCCCTGTTAACACAGAACCATGGAGAAATCAGACACCCAGACCCGAACCAACTGAATTTGGCGATCTGGCTCCTGAAGTCTTAGAGTTTGGTTATCTAAACCTACCACCAGACTGTATGAATATTATTAAAGAGGCTAGGAAACCCACTACCAGAGTGTGTTACGCCGCTAAATGGAAAAGATTCGCAATATATTGCAAAAATAATCAAATTGATTCCCTGGATGCTTCCATCCAAAATATAATTTGTTACCTTTTACATCTACAAAGGTCTAATTTGGCATATTCTTCCATACGCCTGCACCTTGCAGCAATTGCAGCCTATTTACAAAACAGGCAACATCTGTCTCCCTTCAGAGTTCCTGCAATTAAAGCGTTCATGGAAGGGTTAAAAAGAATAATCCCATCCAGGTTACCACCTTCTCCTGTGTGGAACCTAAATATTGTCCTTAAAAGACTCATGGGACCCCCTTTCGAGCCTCTACATAAATGTGAACTGCAATTCCTAACATGGAAAACTGCTTTCCTCGTTGCCATTACCTCTCTCAGAGGAGTAAGTGAGATACAAGCTTTCACTATACAAGAACCATTTTTTCAAATACATCCTAACAAAGTGGTTCTTAGATCTAATCCAAAATTTCTTCCAAAAGTCATCACTCCTTTTCACCTAAACCAGTCCGTAGAGTTACCGGTGTTTTTCCAAAACCCAGACTCTGTAGCGGAGAGGGCTTTACACACATTAGATGTTAAAAGCGCTCTCTTGTACTATATAGATAGAACTAAACCCTTTCGAAAGACAAAACAACTGTTTGTCGCTTTCTCTCCTCCGCACAAAGGCATCTCTAAAGGCGGGATTGCGAGGTGGATTGTAAAGTGTATACAAATATGCTATATAAAAGCTAAACGTACATTAACAGCTCCTCCTAGAGCGCACTCCACTCGCAAACTAGGAGCCTCTGGATTTCTTAGGAAACATACCCCTAGAGGACATATGTAAAGCAGCAACATGGTCTACACCACACACCTTCACTAAACACTATTGTGTTGATGTGCAAGCAAAGCAGCAAGCTGCAGTAGGCCAAGCTGTCCTTAAAACTATATTTCAAACTACTGCAACGGATACAAGCTACCACCGCTAGGGGAGACACTGCTGCACAATCGATGCTAAGTGTACAATCTGCAGCTCATATGCCTCGAACGGAAAATGCTATTTACCAGTATGCATCTGTTCTTGGCATGTAGAGCTGCAGAGTTGTACACGCCCTCCCACCTTTCCGGGACTTGTATCCGTTCCGGTTTTCATCTTACTTAGATGCACACGCATGGACATCCCTTTTTTATTTACTTCTACTGACTCCATCATTTCCCATCATGGCGAAAAACAATCTAAGGATGTGCGCAGTATTGTCCAAGGGAGGAGTCTCCTATCTCGGGACTAACAAAGACTTCTTCCAAGAAGACGACAACCTGCAATCATCCGAGCCCAACACCAGGTGGCGATCTAATGCAAAGTGTACAACTCTGCAGCTCTACATGCCAAGAACAGATGCATACTGGTAAGTAGCATTTTCCTTTTGCTGGGTGACAGTCTCCTTTGCTTGGAGCATGAACGAGCTACTGACTTACTACTGTGGAGCCTCTTTGAAGGTACGAAACACCTGGGGTTTTTTAATGCCCCATCTAGCATTTGGAATTATTTGTAACTGAGTTTCAATTGAATCAAGAAATGTCCACTTTGGCAAATTTTACTTTTTTCATAATTTTGACTTTTAAAGAGTTCTCTATATACTTCCCTAGTTTGGTCTAAAGAGTTTCTCGAGTCTAATGTGTTATGCTTGTGCATTGTTCTTACTTGTTGGTTAGCTTCCAAAAGAAACTCTTTTCAAGGCATCTAAAAGTTGTGTTCATCACATGTAAGAGATGCCCCAGTTGTCGGCAACACATTATCTGAGCTGCTCCGCATTCTTTCTGTACATACTGCTAAGGATGTTCACTCCAGTGCTGAGAAACGGTCAAACCAGGCAAACAAAATGTATTCGATTGAATCACAGTATTTTCCACCATCTGCTGCATTTCATACTTTGTATTCTTCGCACAAAGTGACTGGGAAATAAGATTTAGGTGCTTGCTGTACCACCTCCCATGTGCAAAGTCCCTCAGCTGTACCACTCTGTCACCTTTCCCTCCATTTTAATCAGGCCATAAACTAGTTCAGTTCCTAGTCCCAGCGGGCTACTGGAAATAATGTTCAGTGATGGGATGGTGAAATGGTGGAGCCTGGCAGTGGAAATGGCCATGCTGGGGCAGCAAAGGATCACTCCTAAGCTCACATTAAGTGCTCCAGCAGTCACCTCTCACAGTTCTTCCTATTTGTATGACTGAAGTGTCCTATTGGTAAGAATACAGGATGTTTGGTCTAACTTGTGCAAAGTCATTTTCCCTCCAGTTCTGATTCTTGTTTTTTTTCTTTGCAGTGTCTCATTGTAATTCTTTTTCTTTCATGGAAAAAAATGAAACCAGTTTTTTTGCCAACGGGGAGAAGTCGGTGTTCCCACCCTTCCCCGCGGTGTCTCTCCAACCCCATTGTGTAGATTTTTTTTTCCCACCGTGTCCAAAAGCCGGAAGTCAAAAAGAAAAAAACCCACAAAAGATACAAGGTCAAAGGCCAAACTTTCTCTACGTATTTGTATAGAACTAGATCAATGGGGGTATGGAGAGCACCCTCAATGCACGCCTCAAGGAGGAGGGAGAGAATTGCCAGATGATATCATACAGTAGTGCCGAAAACCAGCGAGGATTGTGCACTAGCTGAAGGACAACAATGCTGCTCTACCCTCGCAAGGGTCGATGGACTGCTTTATTTTTTATTTTTCCTTTGTTTTTAATTTATTTCCTTTGTGTTTTGTTTAACATGTTTTTATCTGTGAATAGATGACCCCCCGCTCCTGAAGGGGAAACTGAGGGGAGAAGTGAGACTGGGAAATGTGAGGTAGTGGCCAATACCCCGCATCTGAACAAACGGGGCATCGTCAAGAGGAAGCTCAAGAGATAACCACGGAATATGAAATGTGGACTGTAACAGTATCTGTTAGACTGTACAGAGAATTCCATTCCACCATCCCTTCTTTCAGTCATCCCAGAAGTGGTGTAGAGGCTATGGAGGGAAGCAAATTTGAAATTTCGCCATTTTGTTTTAGCTTCTATTTTAGGAGGAACAGAATGGTAAAATTTTGTTTGTTGGGGTGGGGTGGCAAAGTTTGAGGTAATATTTAGGATTAATAGTGCACTTTCTTTTAACCCCCGTCTGAACTCCCTTTTTTAATGTCAATTCTTGAGTGAAATAGTTTAAGAAGGGTTAGTTGGGCGGAGTGTCCGTTTGGTCACGTTACGCATTAGGCTGATGCATGAGGACAGGGACTAAGAAAGTGTGACGAAACAAGCTGTGGAATAGCAGACTCTTCTTTTTTCCATGTAGTTATTTGAAGCCAGTTGTCTGGCTTGTGTAGCGCAAAGCACTTCCTTGTCTTCATCACTTGGCTTGGTGTCCGGAGTTAAAAGAAGATGGACTCCATAGATGTGAATTACTCAAGCCTTTATCCACTTCCCAATCGTAAGTAGTTGCGTTTCACACTATGTGGTTGTATTTCACCATATCCCCTTGCATATGTGGGAATGTCGGGTGCTCTTTCTATTTTTATTTTGGATGTGGCAGGAAATTCCACCAAGCATTTGCTGTGGTAAAGGTTTGAGTACAAACATTATCATGCCTTGGCGAATCATTCCAGTCCTGTAGTTAGTTATTATAATCACCTGCAAGTGTGCCAGGAATTGTAGAGAAGCATTCTGCCGCCCAAAGCCAGATACTTTGTCCTTTCCAGGTCACGACAAGGCCAGTGAACACGCTCTACAGCTAGCTAGACCTTGGCCATTGGCTTTCTGGGCTTAGTGATGTTGAAAAGCTGTCCGTGTTTTAAAACACAAGTGAATTTGCAATCTATGACCTCAGTAGCTGATGGGACTGTTCAAGTATGTGCTATGTTTCTCGTCCTTGCCTACCACCCTCCGAAAGCATCCTCAACAAACCACGACACAGAAAAAAGCTGGGAGAGAGAAAAAGAAACATGATTCATCCTCCTCAATTTGCGTTTAGATTTAGGGGATGGTGAAATTGGAGTAAGTCCTGGAGTGGAGCAGTTTGAGGAATGCAAACTTGAGGGCGGCGACCGTTTGTGACTACAGAAAGGCGCCAAAGAAACCCTCTTTTCTCAAAAGATCTTTTTATACAAACCTGTTTCAGTCTTGCACCCCTGACCACACACATCACTCCCTCTATTTACTCCAGGTCTTTGTTTTGTTTTTTTAAAGTAAGGGTGTCTTTTATTACATTCTAATTTAAATAAAACTATAGGGGGGGGGAGGATAGGTAGAAAATAATAAAAACTACCAAAAAAAAGTAACTGCTGAAACAATGTTTTCTTTGGAGGGTGGGGAATTTTTGTACTTATGTGTAAATAGTGACATTTTTGAAGCTTTTTTCTGTGTTTGTTAATTTCAGGTAATAAAGTAGAAATTCATACCGGGACCAAACTTGGCTCTTGCGCTTTAATATTTACAGCGGTTTGTAGCTATATGAGATCTAATGGAGATATCTTTGGTTTTGCAGCATGAATCCTTTTCTGGATTCAAATACTGTGCATTATTCCCCCATCTAGTGGTTAGATCTGGATTAGTCTTTGGGGTTGTTCTTTTTCTTGGTTGGGGCAGCGTCGACCACCATTTCATGCTAGGTCCATCCCTTGTGTGACGTCAACGACACCTAGTTTTGCAGCTTGAATAGGTTTCTGGATTCATATGCGACCCACCCACCTCCCCTCAGAGGAGGAATGCTAACAGGTGGGACAAAAGATCACTGAAACCAAACTGACCTCTAAAGACAACAGAATTTAAGACATACCCTAAAGAAAAAGGGGGAAAATAGAATTCGAAGGTGGCTACTACACACAGGAACTTGGGGGAGGGGCAGTCTGACGTAACACAAGGGATGGACTTAGCACCAAATGGTGGTTGTTGCCCCATGCAAGAAAAAAGACTATTCTGGGCCCAACCACTAGATGGCGGATTAATGCACAACATGTGAATCCAGAACACTGTTCAAGCTGCAAAACTACTCCTACTGGTAAGTAACATTTAGTTTCCTAACACCCTTTCAGCTTCGTGAGATGAGCCTTACCTTGCTAAATATTTTTACGTTTTACTCTTTTTTTTTTTTTCATATGGGAAGTTAGGAGTTCCAGACATTTTTTAGCGATTTTTATTTTTTTGTACACCAGTGACATTTCCTCATCCTGTTGATGATGTTTCAACTATCTTAAATGTTCTATCTCCATAGGTTTCAATCCCAGTTTTTTCTGGGTGTGGACTAGGTTTGTAGATAAAAGACCTAAAGCACAAGGAGGTGCAGTGGTTCAATAGTGGCCTTTGAAGTGGGAGTCTGGTAGTGAAACGGGGTCTTTTCTTTCTCCAGATTTGAGTCCATGTTAGAATCATTGTATAAAAGGATGGAAATCGCCAGTAATTTTAAAAATCGCAGTAAACTCTGTAACATGCCTTCATGCCAACAAGGGATTATTTATAGCACATTCTTACTGCATTGAAAACTGGTCATACATTCGCTAGTGAGGGGAAGTTGGTGAGGACTCCACTCCAGCTAGAGAATAACATTTTTGTAGCCTGATTTTCTGTGAGCCCTAAATAGCCCAGTGAGCAAGGCAAAGCAAAGGTGGTAAGAGTACACTCTTTGTGCAGGGTACTTTACAACTGCTGTTTTTTTTACGATGCATGAATTTCAAAATGTCTTGCCTTCTTTTCCTTAAACTTTTCTAAGGCTACTAGGAGGCAAACCACCCCAACCTCCTTTAGAATCTAAATAGGAAAAAATAGTCCCCTTAGCTGAGTGTGTTAAGATACTGCTTAACCTAATTGTGCTTTTAAATTGTGTTTGTAAAGTGTATGTTGCACTGATTTTGTGGCTAGACCACGAGGTGTTAAAGTGAGTGAAAAACATTTACATTATTCTAAAAACCAGCACCACATCTTCTAAATACTCTCACAGGCAACTGTACTTTCTCTTCTTAACTGAATCATGGTTGGCGGATGACATAGCTCCAGTATTGCATGAAGCTGTTCCTACAGGCTTTCAAACTCTCACAGATAATTGCATAGGCAAAAGAGGAGGTGGACTAGCATTAACAATTAAGGAAACAATCTCGCAAAAGCTTGGGACGTTTTCATACAAGTAATGTAAACCACATCACCAGATGCTACCCTACACCAACTTTATCCTGTAACTGCCTCCTTCACAGATCATCACCTAGCAATGGAACATTCCCAGATATATTTCTAGATACAGTTTCAAATCTTCTGACACTACTACCTATGCATCCTTGGTGACCTAAACACATTCTTTGATAAACTCAATATGACCCGTCCCAGAACTATAATTACTAACCTTGACACACTGAACCTTCATCAGAATGTCCCTGAACCCTCATCACTGGACACATCTTATATGTCAGTTTTGCCAGTCTATAACTAGTCCCTTTCCAAAGGATTACTACAGTTTTGGTCAGACCACCATCTGGTAGCTTTCCAACACAACACAACACACCACAACTCTCACACCTAAGGCCACTTTACCAACAAGCACATATCTACTTTGGAACAAACTGCATTTTGAGGACCAGGAAACAAAATTAACGTCCAGCAGAGATCTGGACACATTCAATTCAGGTAAACTATTGAATGGGTCCTGGAAGCTTTAGATATTCTAATTCCACTAAAAGAACAAAACCTGCCTAAAGAAAACGAGCCCCTTAGATGAAAGATAAAACTACAAATTGCAAAGCTGCAATGCACCTGGCTCAAAACAAACTCTCAAGACAAACTTTGTCTACACAAACACAACAGAATATACAAGTCATCTATAAAAATAAAGCTCATATTTATATAATTCGGAATGCAAAGTGTACAAATGATGAATTCTATCAAATTCTCACCATATTGTGTAACCCTAAATGCACAGAATTAAATCATCCTATTCCCCAAACGTTTACTGACAAGCTGGCATATCATTGCACAACCAGAGCAGATGTGTTGGATTCCTATTTAAACCAAAAGAAAACTGCCCAGCACCAGCCCTTTGACAACCCCTCCCCCACAACCCCCCCACCCCCAGCATAGGTTAATACTGCCTCTGCATTTCTTCAAACAACTGTCAGAAGCTGAATTTGTGGATCTTGTCAAAACAAGCCAGCCCGCTGGCTGCCCATCTGACTCTTGTCCACTACAAGTCTTCAAGAACATCTTTTTAACAGCCTTTGCTGCCATCCCAGTCAGAGCAATCTTCATTAATTCCTTGACAACAGGAGTTTTCCGGAAGACCTAAAGACTTACATACGCCCATTATTAAATAAAATAAGACTGGACCGTCAAGACCAAAACAACTACAGACCTATTGAAAACTGTTCCTTTGGCAAACTAAGAGAGCAACATTCACACATATATTTCAGTTCATTGATAAGTCCATACTGTCTGACTTCCAAGCAGAATTCCATCCAGGAAGAATTCCCGAATCTGCCCTAATCGCTATCTGGGATTACCTTAAAAACCTAGTAGTCCACGACTGGGTCGCTGTGCTTCTCTTGACTGAGGGTGAGTGTTTGTATTGTCAATGCTCCGTCCATCATCCCCTTTGGTTTTTCTCTCTTGGACCTTACAGCTGCCTTTGATGCAGTTGATCAAGAGACACTAATCCGAAGACTCCTCAATGCTGGCATAGAGGGTATCTTCTCTCGATTGGACCACATCCTACCTTCAAAACAGAACAAATGTCATCCAT
The DNA here is from genome assembly GCF_964261635.1 of Lissotriton helveticus. NCBI lineage: Eukaryota > Metazoa > Chordata > Amphibia > Caudata > Salamandridae > Lissotriton > Lissotriton helveticus. Next base: position 1,370,921,125 of record NC_136057.1, read on the forward strand.
TATCCTCCGTTTTCATCTAAGCCCTACATCATAAAAGCAGGGGTGGCTCAAGGCTCTATCATTTCACTCTGGCTTCTCAACATATATATATGAAGTCATTACCAGCAGTAATCAAGGAATTTCAGCTCACCTGTTGTAACTACTAAGATGACACGCACATTCTTCTTGAACTAGAAAGCCCCAAAGACATTGGAAGCTCAAAAATCTTCAGTTTCCTCTGAGCTGTAGGAAATATTAACCTAGGGGAAGATTGGAAAAATTAAGACCCACTCTCCGCCTGGCTGGGACCACCTCCTGAAGTATCCAAGAAAGTAAGAAACCTCAGAATTAGCATGATTTACCATGCACTCTAAGCTATCAGTGAATGTCCAAATAGATACTTGAGCAAAATTAAACTTCATTACTATGAATCCTCTGTGATGCATCTTCCCCTACCTAGGATTTCCACACAAATTCCAACCTACTATCACTCTTATACTGTCTAAACTTGATTACGCAAATGGCCTCTACTATGGGCCACCTCTAGCCACTATGAAAAGACTAGAACACATTCAAGACTCTGCTGTTAGACTACTCCTATATATAAAGGAAAAGCCCACATCTTCCCTGCCTGAAGGGCCCTACATTGGTTACCAGTTGCCATAAGATCCAGTTTCAAGCTGCTTTGGATCACCCACAAAGCAATACATGGAACAGGACCACTTTTCCTCAGAAAGAAAATCACAAAATGGATACAACAAAGCAACCTGCACTCCAGATTGGCGCCTGCCTCAAATCCTAGGATACAGGGAAAAAAAACATGGGTGGAACATCTTTCTCTGTTCAAGTACCCAAACTATGGAATGTATTACCCCCAAACATAAGAAACAAAGGTAACCATCTTCTTTTCAGAATTTTCCCTACATGCCAACCATATTCAAAAGATAAATGTGCAGCGGTAGTGTGCACAAGACACCAATGGTGCATATACATGCGATTGTAAACATGCGTTTGAGGCATTTGTGCTGTAGATGCACATGTTTTACATACTCCTGCCATCTAGTTTTGGGTCCAGATGTTTGCAAGTTGTTTTTCTTTGAAGAAGTCTTTCCTGGTGATGAGGTAAGGTGACTCCTCCTTTCTTTGAAAGTGTTTTTTTTCCATCATTGAGTTCAGACGTGTACTGTGGCGCTCCGGTTCAAAGCCATTCTTCGGTTCCCCTCGACGTGCAATCTTCTCTACCCTCGAAGGTATTGTTTTAGTACTCGTTTCCCACATTTCCGCGTATCGTTTCGCAATCTACTTTTCGATCGGAAAGCTTTGTGGACAGTCTTCAGGCCTAAGCGCTTCGTATCAGCTCTCCAATGAAACGGACCCGGTCAAATTCTGCCCTCAGTACCACGTGAAATATTCGCGCACTGACACACACAGTGTGTAACTTGTACTTGTCTCCAGAGCACAAAAAAGAAAACTGTGACGCTTTCAAATAATTTGATCGAAGAAACTTCGCGATCTTCGGGTTCGACGTCGGGAGATGTAGCGTCAAAGCATCGAAGACACACCGGACATCTTCGGTGAAGAATCTGGTCAGGAAGATGTTGGTGCATCGGCGGCAAAGGAGGATGCTGACTTCTCCGTGCAAAACTCCGACTCTGAGCTCAAAATAGACCTCAAAGCCGAAGTACTGCTGCAGGGACAAAGTGATGTGAGTACAGAAGACCCCTTGCCCCACCAACTCGCCCACAAAAAGCATATGGTTTCGGTACCACTTCTGCCTTTTTGCCAAGGTCAGCACCAAGATCTTTCCGACGCCCACCTCCAGGCTCTCCTCCGAAACACCCAGTCAACCCTTCCAGCTTGGTATAGAGTCAGCAAAAATCCTCCTTGTAACCGAAGCCTTACGGCTCCAAACATAAATTCGGCACTGAACCTAAGCCCTTGCCAAAATAGCCTTCAGTGCCAAAATCTTCTGTACCGAAAGGCCAGCCCTGCCCATGCCGGCACCGAAAACGTCGGCGCCAAAAACAAAGGATGCCCCTTCGGATCTAGACATTGTTCCACCGAAAAAAGATCCCAAACAGAACCCTGAATCTGAAAGAGACATCTTAGTGATAAATTCCTTACCTTAGATTTACCCCCAGGCGACAGACTGGATCCGGAAAGTTTTGATCAGCAGTACCCCAGTGTGTAGGAAGGTGCCAGAGCGGTACCCCCAGTCAATTTTTGACTGAGTTTTTGGGGACTTTTGTCTCTATTTGTTTGAGTCTTTGACTCCTGGTGTATAGGGATTCCTGGTTTCAAGTCTTGTGAGGTTTGACCCCACATGATATCGGTGACGGACCGCCACTGCGAGTGTCTCTACTGCCTGGGGAGCGACCACGACCCCGCGTCATCCCCCGACTGCTGGGTGCAGGAAAGTGGCTCTATATATACTGGACCAAAGTAAGGTACAGTGTGTATAGAGTCCCCAGAGGTTTGGCAGAGGCTAAAGTTAGATTTAGCCTTACTCTCTAAAGTGGTAGCTTCGTCGAGCAGTAGGGCAGTATCAGAGGTCAGTGTAAAGCATTTGTTGTACACACTCAGTCAGCAAATGGTCTCACACACTCAAGAACTGAACTCTAGGCCAATGGTTTTGTATCAAAAGATATAGTTGTTTTATTTTAGAACCAATAAGGTATCAAAATCTGCTTTCACACGATGAGTTACTTAAGTTAAATAAGTCTCAAATAGGCAATATACTTTTTGAATGCAATAGTTAGTTTGTTGCAATAGGCAACACAATTTCAAACACAATGCAACATTGAGCTCAATGGGAATTTCTGGTTAAATGCAATTAGTTACTTTGTAGATTACGTTTCTAACCACAGGACTGGATCCTAGATTCAGTCCTGGGACATCTCCTGTAAACAGTCAAGTAAAAGCGTTTTGGTTACAGTAGTGATTTTTAAGGAATATTATTGTATTTTGAAAGTTGACACTTAGAAACTTTTTCAGTTGTAGTTTGCAAAAATCGACACAGAAGAAATTTCACAGAAAAACAGTCAATGGTTTCCTATGGAAGAAAATTCTATTGGCAGGTAGAGTATGTTCACGTTACATTTGTAATCCAGTGCTGGACTCCTAAGTTCTGCACTGGGACCTCTATCTAACACAGGTAAGTAATTATGTTCTGGTAGTTGGTACGATTTTTAAAGAATATTTGTAGTTTGCAAAAATCGACACTTAGAAGAAATTTCACAGAAAAACAGTCAATGGTTTCCTAAGGAAGAAAATTCAGGTTACTGGTAAGTACGGTTAAAATTACTTTTCAGTGTTTGTGCTGGGCTACAAGGTGCAGCACTGAGGTCTCCCTGATAACAGGTGAGTAAGTCGAAATTCGTTGGTGGGCTGATTTTAGGTGAATATTTTAAAGTTCCAAAACTCCACACTTAGAAGAATTTCCAAGTGAAACCAGTAAATGTTAACTCACTTTTCTTCCCTAGGCTATCAGCTTCGAGGTAAGTACTCGACTGGCAGAGTTAAGGTTATGGGCATAGACTCTGGGGTCTCCCAGGGTCAGGTAGGTACAGTTAGTACACCCTCAGCGGCACAGGGGCAGCCGGGTGCAGAGGTAGTTAGGCCGCATGTTATCCAATGTTATCCTCAAGTACCTATACCCTAGGCTCAACTATCCTGGCTAGGCTAAAGGCGACCGGTATCTTACGGACCAAGAGTAGCATGACTATGAATCCACTCACTCTGAAGCTAACCAGCCTGTACAAGATCACTACAAAAACATCATCTTGAAATTTTCACCCTCCTTCAGAATGAGGACATAGATGTTTTAACTCTCACAGAAACGTGGTTGGGCGATAGCTCACTACCAGACATCATAGCCGCCCTCCCAAATGATTATGACGCTATGTGGCACAATCGTGCAGATAATGTCAGGGGGGGGGGGGGCAATTCTGTTTAAAAAACATCTAACAGTTACTAAACTAATGGCAGAAACAGTTGACCTAGCAGATATACTTGGGGTGAAGATCACCTTAAAAAATACCTGCCTTGCTGTTCTTACAGTCTACCGTCCCCCAAAATCTACCCCTTTGTTCAATGATTTACTTGCCCCCATAATTTCAGATATTTGCACACGCTACCAAAAAGTCTTAGTAACCGGAGATTTTAACGTTCACTGGGATAAAACTCATAAAGAGGCGGCAACCCGACAGCTGAAGACCACCATGACCACGCTTGGGCTCCAACAACTAGTAGAGGTACCCACACATATTAAAGGCCATACCCTCGATCTTATTTGGACCTCAGATCCGGAGGTAGTTCTTACATGTATCCTACCCTGTATATGGTCGGATCACTACCTAATAAACTCTGACATCCCAATAGATGGGTATCTATCTCAACCACCACCCCCAAAAACTAAAAAAGTTCGTCAATGGAGGAAAGTTGATTCAAAATACTGTCGGACACCCTTCTTAAATATACTCAGCCACCTGATACCCATGGTGATCTAGATCAGGAATATGTGAATGTGATGCAATATCTTAGTCAGGCCATAGATGAAATAGCACCCGAAAGGAAACAGAAGATAAACGGAGCAGTAAAAGGGGCCCCGTGGTTCAACTCTTCTCTGAGGGAACAAAAAAGAAAGCTTCGCCATTTAGAGAGATGCTGGAGGAAATCGAGTGATCACATAGATCGGGATCATTATAAAGCATTTCTTAAGCTGTACAAAAAGTGTATTCTGTCAGCAAAAGCAGATTACTATGAATCCCGAATTAACAACGCGGTTAACATCCAGAAAGAAACCTTTATAATTTTAACAGAGCTGAGTAAGAAAGCAGAAAAATCAGAAACCCCGATAGATTGTAATACCTTTCAAAACTATTTTCTTGATAAAGTGAAAACCATTCTCGCTGACATCAAGAACACTTCCAACAGTCATCCTCCATTACTGCACTCTCAAACCCCCCCTCCAGAATATACCATCTCTAAGTTTCCCTTGATAGACTCTACAGTTCTCGGGCAGCTTATGAGTTGAACTAAGTCAGGCTCTCCAGCAGACCCATGTCCCCCTAGCGTTTTTCGACTAGCGCTTCTCACCTTAGAGAGTCATATTGTCTCCTTATTGAATAACTCATTAGATACTGGCCATTTACACTCTAGTCTCAAAGAAGCACGAGTTAGGCCCCTAATAAAAAAAAGCCTGGGGCTGACCCTGCCAACCTAAAAAACTATAGGCCAATATCCCAGCTGCCTTTCCTGTCCAAGATTTTGGAAAAGCACGTTTTGATGTCTCTCTCATTCCTGGAGTCACACCATCTACGCCAGGAGCGTCAAGCGGGGTTTCGTGCGCATCACAGCACTGAATTGGTGATGCTCTCAGTGCTGGATGAGCTCAGAGGTATGGCTGACAGTAAGAAGCCGAGTGCCCTGATATTATTAGATCTGTCAGCGGCATTCGATACTGTCAGCCACACCCTGCTCCTGGACAGACTGGCCGCATCTGGGATATAAGACTTAGCCTATCAATGGCTAAAATCCTTTCTTTCTGGAAGAACTCAAAGGATTCAACTAGGGGACTGTACATCTGACCTGGGTACCCTTGAGTGTGAAGTCCCTCAGGGATCTGCATTGTCCCCACTTTTGTTTAATCTTTATCTGCAACCCCTGATTGACTCTCTGGTAAATATGGGCTGCAGAATTTTTAACTATGCCGACGATACTCAGTTGCTACTCAGCATTGATAACACGGCATCTGCACAGATCCTAGCCCAAAATATTCTCAGACACACTGTGAGCTGGATGACAGCGAACGCGTTGAAGATAAATCCGGACAAAACGGAGGTTTTAGTGGTTTCAACTACTGCCTCACCTTGGTGTGACCTGTTTTGGCCCCAAGACCTTGGCCCTACCCCGAAACCATGTCTTAACGTAAAAAGCCTCGGTATAAAGATGGACCATGAGCTGTCAATGGACAGCCAGATTTCCTATGTTGTTGGAACTTGCACAAACCTAATGTCAGGTTCCACGCGATACTCCTCGGGGCTGTGCTGAAAGACCTTACTCCACACCCCCGCGAACACCCCGCGGCCCGATAGTTATATCACAGACCAACAGGATGATCACGTGAGCGCGGGAAAGGAAGGGGACAGCGGGGAGGGAGATCTGAAATGACAAAGACAAGGCGTTTAGCTTCACACCCCTCCCTATCTTCTCTATCACTTTGAATTACTAACAGTGTTAGAACATCCCTTTCTGTTCAAATCACTATCATACCTGTAAAGAAAAATACATAGTCTTGATATACAGGAGAGGGAGGAGAGGTCCTATCAGTGGCAGCAATCAGCTAGAAGGTACGAGAATGAACATAAGAATTTATAGCATTCGCACCAAGTGCATAAAGTACTCCAACTCCTCACCTACCACTTAGTGTCAATGCTCTGCTTTACGCCACTTCTTCCTTTTACATAGGTACCCCCCGTTGAGTTCTCTCCTGCACCGTAAAATAAAGCACAAACAGGTTGTCTTCAAAAACAAAAGATGAGCAATATGCTATAGGTTCAATTCACCTTCTTGTCCAGTTTTATATTCGCATCCACAAAAGGTAATGTAGTACATATAGAAGAGTTTATACCCCTCAGGCTTGAGTTAGCACCACACTCTCCAAAAAATCATAAAGTGTTCTCAAATTGGTGAGACTTTGGTAGTGATTTCAAACCCACCAAGGCAAAACGTTTTAACTCGCACAATTGTTTGTTTTGAATGAGGATTGTTCCCAGACAGCGAGTTACCACACCGTTTTCCCCGCAAGAGAAAGCGGCTGCTTTTCTCCACCTCAAAATGGGGAAAACAAACACAGGTTTTCTAAGGATTCAAGAGTTTCCAACACACACCGTCGTGTGTGAATCCAGAAAGACACAACGCTAGTTCGGCGTGTCCCAGGTCCGTGTGCCTCCAGCCGGCAAACACACGGAAATACATTTACTCACGGTAGCTCCGATATCCAATGTCCGCTCCAAGACGTGACTCACCCTCGGCAAAATTATCCGCTCCGTTCTTTGTGGTTTCCGGGTTTATGTTCCTGTACTGCGCGTCTGACGTCATGCGCGACGTCCCCCTGGGCCTTCTGGGGGTTGTGGTCCAAAAGAACGTGGTTGCCGTTTACCACGCATTGCGCGGACAGCGGCCCACGAAGCCTGATTCCTGACAGTACATCCCCCCTCACAAGGGACGCTGTCCAGGGGCCGGCCTATCAGGATGCCGGCGGTGAAAACAGGACACAAGACGGGGAGCATGCACAGACCCCGCAGGCTCCCAGGAGTTCTCCTCCGGCCCGTAGCCCTTCCAAGAAAGCAGGTATTGCAGTCTCCCCCGCACCCATCTCGAGTCCAGCACTCTCAACACCTCGTATTCCTTCTCTTGTTGTACCCAAACAGGCACAGGAGGACGATGAACAGGGACCCGAGAGGGTTTTAGAAGGGACACGTGAAACACAGGGTGAATCTTGAAATGAGCAGGCAACTTCAACTTCACCGCTACCGGATTGATCAGTTTTACTACCCTGTAAGGACCTATGAATCTAGGGTTGAACACGCTATACCTCCGGAATGTTATATGTTTGGTGGACAACCACACCAGGTCCCCTTTCTTGGACACGGTCTTCGGTGTTTATCAGCCTGTGCTTTATATCTCCCTTTGGCACGAACAAGATTCCTGCACGTCGCCAGAAGTATCTTACGAATGCGCAACAATCTTGCCCTGACGTCCGGCAACTTGACAGCGTCCCTGGGAAGGAGTAGTGGATTGACCCTTGGGTGATGGCCATATGTGCTAAAGAAAGGGGCATGACCGGTCGAGGAATGTTGTGTGCTGTTGTACGCCAGCTCCGCCACCCACAACCAATCCACCCAGGAATCTGAGTCTGCCTGAACGTAGCATCGGAGATACTGTTTTAGTGACTGATTGAGCCTCTCAGTTTGACCATCCGACTGTGGATGATAGCTGGTGGAAAGGGAAGATGATATACATAACTCAGCACACCAAACCTTCCAAAAGCCTGCAGTGAATTGGGCCCCCCTGTCCGACACTATCACTTTCGGGAGTCCATGTAACCTCACTATGTGTGTTAATAGTAGATGCGCTAACTGACCCGCTGTAGGTACTTTCTCACAAGCGATGAAGTGGCCCATTTTCGTAAGGAAATCCACCACTACTAAAATGGCGGTTTTCACTTGGTCTTTCGGCAAACCTACAATGAAGTCCACTGACACACTTTCCCAGGGCAGTTCAGGAGTGGGTAAAGGTTGTAGGTATCCCTGGGGTTGTTGTCTATCCGATTTTATTCTGGCGCATTGCACACACTGGGTTCCCCAGCGTTTCAAATCCAGGCGGATGGAGGGCCACCAAAACTGCCTCAACGCTTTTTCCAGAGTCTTCACATGTCCCATGTGGCCAGCACTAGTCATTTCGTGGCACCATTGAAATACAGTACGTTGTAAGGACTTGGTGGGCACAAGAACTTGGTTCCCTTTCATGGCTACTCCTTGTCTCAACTTCCATTCCGGATGATGACGAAGCCAGGTTCTCCAAACGCATGACTGTATCCCTGAACGCAAGGATTGTACAAAATCACAGGATTGGGTAGCACACACCACTTTCGCGGGTTCTATGATCGATCTGGTCGGAGTCAGGGTGTGCAATGCGGGATGTTCTTGCCGGGTCAGGGCGTCTGCTTTCTTGTTTTTCACTCCTGGTCGGTAGGTAACTGCGAATCGATACTCCTCGAAGAAAAGCATCCAGCGTAGTTGTCTGGGCGTGAGATGTCGTGCTGCTCTTATGAACTGTAGGTTACGGTGATCCGTATAGACCGTTACCTGATGTACCGCTCCCAAGAGCCAATGCCTCCACTCCACAAAGGCGTCTCTTATAGCCAGCAACTCTTTTTCGGCTATGGTGTAATTGATTTCCGCCGAACTGAGTTTTCGTGACATAAAGGCGATAGGGTGTAGAATGCCTGTGTGTTCCTGTCTTTGTGACAGAACCGCCACCCAGAGCCACTTCGGATGCATCGGCCTCTACTATAAACGGCAAATCGGGGTTTGCATGTTTTAGTATCGGAGCACTGATAAAGGCTTCTTTCAACCCATCGAACGCTTGTTGGGCCTCTCCACTCCAGATGAACGGGACGCTCTTTCTTGTTAAACGTGTCAAGGGGGTCACCAGGGCAGAAAACCCCCCAATGAACCTTCTATAAAAGTTCGCAAAACCAAGTAAGCATTGGATATCCTTGACTGTGCATGGACGAGGCCAGTCTTTTATGGCTTGGACTTTCCTCTCAGCCATTACCTGGCCTGATGGCGTAAGCATTACTCCCAAGAACTCGACGGGATGTCACGTGGAACTCACATTTCGTGATCTTACAATAGAGATGGTGTTTCATCAGGGCTTCTAACACCTGGCTCACGTGCTGTTGATGTTCACCCGTTGTGCTGGAGTACACCAAAATGTCATCAATGTAGACGACTACAAAGAGGTCTAAGTACTCTCTCAACACCTCATTCAAAAAGTATTGGAACGCGGCTGGGGCGTTACACAGCCCAAAGGGCATCACTAGATACTCAAAGAGCCCATACCGCGTCTTGAATGCCGTCTTCCATTCGTCGCCCCTTCTTATGCGAACCAGGTGGTATGCCCCTCGCAGATCCAACTTGGTGTATATAGTGGCTGCTCTAACTTGTTCCAATAGTACAGGAATCAGGGGTAAAGGGTATTGGTTCTTTACCGTGATGGTGTTTAAAGCACGGTAGTCGATGCAACACCTCTTGTCACCGTTTGCTTTTGGTATAAAGAACAACGGTGACGATGCAGGTGACCGAGACGGGCGAATGTACCCCAGAGCCAGATACTTATCCAGATATGCTCTCAGGTACTCATTCTCCGGCACTGTAAGGGCATATAGTCTGCCGTTTGGTATTACCGCGTCTGGAACAAGATCGATACGACAATCGAAGTCTCTGTGAGGCGGAAGAGCCTCAGCTTGTTCCTCGCTGAACACCTTTGCATAGGCGGTATAACAGGACGGGAGTTCCACTTCTTTCTCGGCTGCTGTGGCGATGTTAAATACCCTTGCCAAGGCATGAGACGGACTCTCGGTAGTCACTAAACAGTGTTCCTTACAATAATCCGAGTCGAAACTGATGGTCTTCGAGGTCCAATGGATGTATGGTTCGTGTTTTTGTAGCCAAGGGAGCCCCAAAATGATGCCATATTGGGGTGCTTGGATGATGTTAAACGAAATTGTTTCTTGATGTAGGCCGTTACATACGCACCAAAAATCCGGCGTGTGGTATTTTATGGGTCCTGCAATCAGTTCACTACCGTCGACCGCATACACTGGTTCAGGTTGCTTCTTTGCAATGAGCTGTATACCCAGCCTTTCTGCTTCTGTATAGTCCATAAAACACCCAGTGGCCCCGGAATCCACCATTGCTTTGACTCCCTGTTCTCCGGTTTCCAGCAACAACAACAAGGAAAGGTATACCTGATTCTTTTCGTGATCACAACTGGCTGTGACTGAAGGGATAGTGATCCTGCTTGAGGGTTCCCCTTCTTCCACTCTCAAGCACTGGGGTTTTCCGACTTCTTCTCAACTGTTCCTGCTGCCGCCTGACCAGGTCTGAACCTTCCTGTTTTTGGGCTTACCGGACACTCCCGTAGGTAGTGTCCCTTCTTTCCGCAGTACAAACAGAGCCCATTTTTCCTGCGATGCTCTTTCTCGCTAAAAGACAAAGAGGCTCTGACCGCTCCGATTTCCATGGCGTCTTGCGGGGTAGTTGGCTTCTCGTTGCCCCCTCCACCTCGCTCATGACCCACCACTATAGGCTCTTTCTTTCTTAATTCGCCCTTGCGTTCTCTTATTCTATTATCTAGACGGAGAGTGAGTTCAATAAGCGCCGAACAGGTACGCGGTTGGGGATCTATGTGCGCCAGCACATCTTTCATCTCGTCATTTAGTCCTTGATAGAACAACGCCGATTGTTTGACCTCAGGCCAATCTGTTTCCGCTATCAGGCGACGGAAGTTGTTCAAATAAGACACTAAGTCCGAGGTGCCCTGTTTAAGCACCAACAGCTCACGGTCTGCTGAGAACGTTTCTGCTCTACGGTCGAAGGTTTTCTCAAATTCTACCCTGAACTCGTCCCAATCGTAGAGTAAGGGATCGCCTCTCCTAACCACTGGAACCGCCCACTGGGCTGCCTCTCCACCTAAATAGGAAATCAAGAAGGCCACTCGGGCCTGGTTTGTTGAAAACATTTTGGGTTTGCACATGAAGTGTAAGAGTATTTTTGTCATAAACACCTGCACCTTCTTGTTGTCCCCATAAAACCTTTCAGGGGGAGCCAGCGGGATTTGTGTGGGCATTTCTACGACTAGGGAAGATGGAGCGGGTGTGCTAGCCCCAGCGTCAAATGGATTCCCTTGCATCCTGTCCATACGAGCCCTTAATTGTGCATTTTCTGTTCTGGAAGCAGCGACCTCTCTATTGGAGGCCGCCAGTTCCGTTTGAACCAAAGCCAAGGCAGCCAGAACGTCATCAAGCGTAGCCATTCTCTATCAACACAGCCAAGAGGAGAACAGTATTCGTGGGCCGATAATTCTGTCAGGTTTCACGCGATACTCCTCGGGGCTGTGCTGAAAGACCTTACTCCACACCCCCGCAAACACCCCGCGGCCCGATAGTTATATCACAGACCAACAGGATGATCACGTGAGTGCGGGAAAGGAAGGGGATAGCGGGGAGGGAGATCTGAAATGACAAAGACAAGGCGTTTAGCTTCACACCCCTCCCTATCTTCTCTATCACTTTGAATTACTAACAGTGTTAGAACATCCCTTTCTGTTCAAATCACTATCGTACCTGTAAAGAAAAATACATAGTCTTGATATACAGGAGAGAGAGGAGAGGTCCTATCAGTGGCAGCAATCAGCTAGAAGGAACGAGAATGAACATAAGAATTTATAGCATTCGCACCAAGTGCATAAAGTACTCCAACTCCTCACCTACCACTTAGTGTCAATGCTCTGCTTTACGCCACTTCTTCCTTTTACATAGGTACCCCCCGTTGAGTTCTCTCCTGCACCGTAAAATAAAGCACAAACAGGTTGTCTTCAAAAACAAAAGATGAGCAATATGCTATAGGTTCAATTCACCTTCTTGTCCAGTTTTATATTCGCATCTACAAAAGGTAATGTAGTACATATAGAAGAGTTTATACCCCTCAGCACCACACTCTCCAAAAAATCATAAAGTGTTCTCAAATTGGTGAGACTTGGGTAGTGATTTCAAACCCACCAAGGCAAAACGTTTTAACTCGCACAATTGTTTGTTTTGAATGAGGATTGTTCCCAGACAGCGAGTTACCACACCGTTTTCCCCGCAAGAGAAAGCGGCTGCTTTTCTCCACCTCAAAATGGGTAAAACAAACACAGGTTTTCTAAGGATTCAAGAGTTTCCAACACACACCGTCGTGTGTGAATCCAGAAAGACACAACGCTAGTTCGGCGTGTCCCAGGTCAGTGTGCCTCCAGCCGGCAAACACACGGAAATACATTTACTCACGGTAGCTCCGATATCCAATGTCCGCTCCAAGACGTGACTCACCCTCGGCAAAATTATCGGCTCCGTTCTTTGTGGTTTCCGGGTTTATGTTCCTGTACTGCGCGTCTGACGTCATGCGCGACGTCCCCCTGGGCCTTCTGGGGGTTGTGGTCCAAAAGAACGTGGTTGCCGTTTACCACGCATTGCGCGGACAGCGGCCCACGAAGCCTGATTCCTGACACCTAATTAGGCAGCTACGAAAGCTAGTCCCTCTTCTTTCCCCTTCCACGCTTCGTACAATTGTCTCCGCCACAATAATTTCAAGACTGGATTACGGGAATGCTCTTTACTTGGGATTGCCTAAAACATTGACCAGCAGGCTGAAAGTGGTCTTAAACGATGCAGCTAGGTTAATTTTTAGGCTACCTAGACGGACCCATGCTTCCCCACTGCTGTGTAGATTACACTGGCTCCCCATATAGCAAAGGGTGGAGTTTAAAAGCTTATGCATTGCCCATAAGGCAATCTATGGCCAAGCACCTGCCTATATCAAAGAGCGCCTTGGAGTTTATAGCCCCACTCGATCATTAAGGTCCTCTAACACACAGTTGCTGTCCTGTCCTTGATACAAATTGGCAACTAAAGGAGGGAGATCCTTTTCTGTGTTGGTTCCACAGATCTGGAACAAACTTCCAGAGTCCCTCCGCAAAGAATCAAATTTGTTGCACTTCAGGAAGTCTTTAAAAAAGCTCTTGTTTAGGGAAGCCTTAAGCACCGTTTAGTGCCACGGCCACACGCTCCTTCTTTATCTACTCTGCTGTTGTTATCTCCTGTCATGAGCACCTAGAGACCTGACGGTGATTTGGCGCTATACAAGCTTCAGTTAACAATAACAATGAGGGGCAGGGGGCCTTCGGTTGGTGGCTGCTGGCTAGCAGGCCACGCAGCTGTGGGATTTCGGCTCCTGGTCACTTGCTCAGGGCAAATGGGGAAGTAGCATAGGACAAAGATTGCACGGCCAGGGCCACTCGGGCGGCTGGGTGCAGGGTGCTTTTAAGCCGCCGGGCGCTCAATGTTATTCAATGGAGATCTTCAAAAGGGAACAAAGGCTGCAGGCCCGGGGACGGTGGAACTTCTGGAGCGACCAGCACTTCGAGGGGTAAGTTGGGATCTTGGAGGGTAGGTAGGCACCCCAGAGTTGTGCACAGAGGCCGGGGGTACCGGGTGCAGGGAAGTCCTTGGACGTTGGAAAATCTTACACTCTGCTGGTCGCGGTAGGAGGGGCCCCTGGTTCTGAGTCTGCAGGCGTCGTCTGGGTCGTCGAGGAGGGTCCTTGGGCACTGGATTCCAGGTCAGAATCGCCAGAGGCATCCTCGGGGTCTTGGTCCACTTGGGCACAGGCCGGGCTCGGCGGGTGCAGAGTGGGCTGAATTTGCGGTACCTGGCTGGCACCAGGGGTATTGCTGTTTGAGCAGAGCCACTGCTCGTGGGAGTCCCAGTCTCTAAGAGGGTCAAGGCAGGTAGGTCCTCCGGGGTTCTTGAGGTTGCTGTCTGCAGGAGACGCCGGGATTTAGCAGGAGCAGGTCCAAGGATCAACAGGCCTGTAGGGCTGGGGCCAAGTCAGTTGGTGTCGTCCTCTTGTTAGGAGCTGCACGGCAGGTCTTCTTCTTGGATTTCTTTCTTGTTTCAAAATCGGGATCTGAGGAAGAAAGGTTCAGGGTGCCCCTAAATACTACAATAGGTCCCTGTCCAGGGGTGAGTATACCCCCTATCCTGCTCCTCTCCTGTGGGAGGGGGGCAGGAGCCTATCTCTGATTGGGCAGGGTTCCCCATCTTCAAGATGGCCGGAGCCCGGAGTTGTGCTTCACCTCGCCTCTCCCACCTGAGGGGAGGAGTTGACACAGGCTGGCACTCCCCCTTTCCTCACGTAGGGTTTCCCGCCAGAGTGGGGGTCAGAACTGGTGGGGGCCAGTTGCTGAGTATAGCAAGTGGTCTTGTGAAGCTCACAAAGGCGGTATGCCTTTGAAGCTTCCCCCTGCCCATCCTGAGGGAGGAGGCCTAGCACCTCGCCCAGGATGTGCATTGTTGCAGGACCAGGAGAGCGGGGGCTCTCCATCCAGGGATCCAGCAACATGTTGCTGAGTGGCAGCCTAGGCAGCCTCTCAGACCAGACGTGGATTGTAGGTTAGGTTTCAGGGGGCATCTTTAAGATGCCCTCTGTAGTGCAATTTACATTAAATCCCACACTGGCATCAGTGTGGGTTTAATGTGCTGAGAAGTTTGATATCAAACTTGTCAGTCTTCATTGTAGCCATTATGGTGCTGTGGAGTTCGTAATGACAACCTCCCAGCACCAAATACTCTTACTGGCATCACTGCACTTAAAGTGCCCAGGAATGGCCCTGGGTACTGTAGGGGCACATGGCTCATGCACCTGTGCCCCCACCACTGGCATAATGCACCCAGCTAGAGGGGTGACTGATGTATGCCAGGGCAGTGGGTTTGTGGGCATGGCACACAGGGATGTGTGCCATGTTGACTCTTTGTTTAGGCTGCACCAGGACACTCAGTCTGCAAAGGCAGGGTGTGGGTGTCAGGCTGCAGGGCCCCTAAGGGTGGCACAATAAGTGCTGCAGCCCTTAGGGGTATTTTCTGGTCACAATGTCCTAGGTACCTAGGGTACCATTTACCAGGGCTGACATGTGTCCAGAGATGCCAACTGGGTTTCAGCTTCAATACAGTTTTAGGGAAGGAACACAGGCCCTGGGCACCTGACTGGAAGGAGCCCAGGGCACACTCAGTCAAAGTACATCAGCAATTCAGCCAAAAGTGGGGGCATACCTATTTCTGGCGCTTTCTCACGCCAGGCCATGGCTCTGAAAACTTTGCGGGAGTGGTCCTGAAAGTTGCTTGAGATTCGTGAGTCGGGTCTGTGCTGTTCAAGGTCCCGGTCCAGTGGAGGCTGAGGGACCAGTCACGGAGCTGCCACCATCGTTCGACGAAGTCTTCGCACTCTGAGTCAGGTAAGACGAAGCACAAGAAGTGACTTCGCTCTATGCCTAGCCTGCCGCGCGACACGGCTCAGGGTGCGGGTGGTGCCTCCCCCGCACCTTCGGTGGAGCCCTTGCAGTCGCCGTCCGCCTACCCGCCCTTCCTGGGTCAGTTGGTGACTCCGGCCCAGCTGCAGGAGTTTCTGTCAACCATGGTTCGCCTCTATGGCCCGTCGGGCCCCGCTGGTCCGACTGAGGGTCCTCGCCCTTCTTCGTCGGCGGCTCCGGCCCGACGTCGTTGACGGCTCTGGCCTAGGCGCTATGAGACCCCCATGGATCCATGCATGGTTCCCAGCCGATCGGCTGACCTTGTACGACCTCCACCGACGTCTACGGCACCGGTATTCCAACCTTCTGAAAATGAGCATCGTTCCTCCAATAGGACTCCTCCTCCAGGAGGGTCTCCTGTCGCGGCAACAGGGTAAGGTCCTGCACCTGAACCTGCGCCCCCTCCACCTTCATGCATGAAGATTGAGTGGAGACAATTGAGGGTTTTTGATTTTTCTCTTGAGATCTGTAATGATATCTTGGCAGCCAGGCATCCCTCCACCCCTCCACTAAAACTGTACTCCTGCTATTAATATAATCGTGGTTTGGTGTTCCTCCTGCCAGGTGGGCCGCATTTCTGCACTGCTGTCGAAGGTGTTTGCTTTGTTTTTAGCCTGTCAAGCTAGAATTCAATCTCCCCCAGTTTTGATGAAACAGTCACACATCTAGTTAAAGAACACCACTCACTCAACTTGAGATGACCACTTCAATACCTAAACACTGGCGAGATTCCAAGGAATTTAGCATTATTTTTCATATAGGTGTATTACAATATATATGTATGTTCGAGGCATATGAGCTGCAGATTCTACACTTTGCATTAGATCGCCACCTGGTGTTGGGCTCGGATGATTGCATGTTGTCGTCTTGGAAGAAGTCTTTGTAGTCACAAGATAGGTGACTCCTCCCTTGGACGATAGCGCGCATGGGTACCGGCTCCATCCTTAGATTGTTTTTTTCTGCCACTGGGTTCAGATGAAACTTTTCCGCTCCGTTTCGAAATCTACTTTTCAAGTACCTCGATGCGTAAACATTTCTTCAAACTTCACCAAACAATTTTCGATACCAATAAACATCGACTAGACTTCGTCTGCTCGATTCCGGTCGTCGACGCGGGCCGTTGGGCCTATCCACGCATGTGAGGCCTACACCTCATGGAAAGGACGCCATTCGAAAGACGCCCCGAGTGTAGAGCAAAATTTCCACACAGTGACAATCGCGAGGTCTGTAACCTGTGCTTATCGCCAGATCACGACGAATCCAGCTGCACAGCCTGTGCATCCTTTCGATCGAAAAAGACCATTTGGGATCCGAGGGCCCGTCGACGCGACATGCAGAGATCAGCAATGGAACCAGTGGATATCTTCAACGAAGGTCCTTCCAGTAGCTCCATACCGAGCAAACCGCATGTGCCGACACACCTGCTCCCTCGGCACTGAAACAAAAAGGTCCCGGTTCCAAAAGACACTCCGAAACCGTCAACTCCGAGAGACAAAGCGGCTCCGAAAACAACAAAGCCTGTTTCCGATGCCCCGAAAACAGCTTCCAATCCAAAGCCGATACCCTTGATGCCAAAACAAGCAAAACCTGCTTCGATCCTTCCAAGTCCACGAAACAGGCTTCGACTCCAAAGACACAAAGACAATACCTTCTGTGCCGAAATCTACGCCAAAGGACTCAACATCGGCTCCGAAGGCTAAAGACAAGCAACAAACAGGTTCGGAACCGAAAAGATCGGCGCTGAAGGCTGTGCCTCAAGAAGAGGAGCTTTTCCAACCAGATCCTTTACAAAAAAGGATCTACATTGATCCAGAAACAGGACATGTTTCCACCACACCACACAGGAAGAGGAAGTCAGATACAGCACCTACACCTCCAGTGCCTGTCAAGAAGAAGGACTCTGCCACATCTCCTATGCACCCTTCTTCTCCTGTATCTTCTTCTCCTGCTCTTCCTTTAAACATTTCACCTTAAAATTCTCCTCCTCATTCTCCACAACATACACCTCCTCAGGATGCTGATGATGAGGAGTATAGCATGGGGGGAGGGAGAGACCCAGATGACCCTTTTCCCTATCCAACAGGTTCACCAGACTGGGAGTATCCAAACCCACAGGATGTACCACATATTCCTGACCCACATATATATCCATCTAAACCTTCTCCTCCAGAAGACAATATTGGGTTTGGACACTTAATTAATAGGGCTGGCATCTATCACAATGTCACCATGCATTCAGATGAGGCAGAGGAAGATTTTTTACTAGACGCTTTTGAACACTTCCAAAAATCTGGGCAAATACTGCCAATGATTAAAGGAGTCATTAAACATGCACCAGAAGTGTTTAAAGATCCTGTAAGTGCTGGAATCATAAACCCAAGGATAGATAAAAAGTACATAGCAGCTCCTGGGGATCCTGCCTACATTAAAGGACAGCTACCCTTAGACTCCCTAGTAGTTAAAAACGCTAGGAAAAGAGCAAATTCCCAAACATCAGGTGAAGCACCACCTCCTGATAAAGAATCAAAGATCATAGATGCTTCAGGGAAAAGAATAGCTGCCCAAGCTAGCAATACATGGCGCATTGCTAACACACAGGCCCTCCTCGCACGATACGACAGGGCGCACTATGATCAGCTGGAGAAGCTCTTTCAACATCTACCTGACCAATATAAGGCACAAGCAGATGACCTCATACAAGAGGGTAAGCTTATATCAAATGCCTCCATTAAATATGCACTAGATGTAGCAGACACGGCATCCACAGCAATAAACACCAGTGTCCTCCTTAGACGGCACGCGTGGCTACGCATTTCAGGATTTAAGCAAGAGGTTCAAACTACTATCTTAAATCAACCATTCAACCAACAATTGTTTGGTCCAGAAGTAGACACAGCACTTGAAAAAATGAAGAAAGACACTGACACAGCCAAGTCTATGGGAGCTCTGCAGTCCACCCAAGCAAGAGGCTCCTTTCGTCGCTCCTTCTACAGAGGAGGCTCCAAACAAGGTGAAGCAGACAATTCAGCTTCCTTTAAAACAAATACACAAACATCCTCTAATAAAGGATACCTTAGAGGGGGCTACAGAGGCAACAACAAGGGAAGAGGTCAAGGAAATAATAATCAAACCTCTCCCAACACAAAACAGTGACTTTCTTCTGCTCCCCCAACAGCATTCCACTCCTGTAGGGGGCAGACTAACACAGTTCCTACCTGTCTGGAATTCCATCACAACAGACAAGTGGGTGAGACAAATTATCCAGTATGGTTACTTCCTAGAGCTTACAGCTACCCCTCCACATATACCACCCAGACAGCGTCCAACGTCACAGAACATCTAACGCTGCTCCAACAAGAGGTTCTCTCATTGCTGCAAAAAGATGCAAGAGAGCTAGTTCCGTTAAAACATCAAGGAACAGGGGTTTACTCACTCTATTTCCTAATACCCAAAAAGGACGGAACACTAAGACCAATTCTAGACCTAAGGCCTCAATCTGGATATACACTCCGATCATTTTCACATGATCACTTTACAAGTGCTCCCATTGTTGCAACAAGGCTATTTCCTAACCACACTAGACCTCAAGGACGCCTACTTCCACATTCCCATACATCTTTCTCATAGGAAGCATCTCAGATTTGTACTAGAAGGACAACCCTATCAGTTCAAAGTCCTTCCATTCAGGGTCACAACTGCACCACGAGTGTTCACAAAGTGCCCAGCAGTAGTAGCAGCACATCTCAGAAGACAACATATCCACATCTTCCCATACTTAGACGATTGGCTCATAAAAGCCAAGTCATTCAATCAGTGTGTCCAACACACATCTCAATTCAAACACTGCACGATTTGGGGTTTACAATCAACTACACCAAGTCGCATCTCCAGCCCTCTCATGTACATCAATACCTAGGGCACAGCTTTCCAAACTGTGTGGCGTGACACGTTACTGTGTCACACCCCGTACATAGGTGTGTCGCGCCAGTCAGGCCCCCTCGAGACGTACGTTGGGGAGCGTCTCGCGGATCCGTGACTAATCTCTGGTGCTGCAGGCCTCTTGCAGCGACTTCCAAAGGGGAGGCAATGAATATTAATATACTGGTGCCGTTTTCTAAATTCGCTCCTGTGATCTCCGTTGTTTACTCGTGTGTGTCAGCCCGGGCTGCGACAGCTTCGCGGGCTGGCGACGTCTAATTGCAGCCGCACTCAAGTACTTCACAGGTCTTTAAAAGACAGTGTACTTGTCAGTCAGTCAGTCAGTCAAATATCTTTATTCGGTTAATTAAAACCATAAAAGCAATACACAATTCATTTTTAAAGATAAAAAACCATACGAATAGATTAAAAATTAACAATTAAACAATTTGTACACCTGTTGCAGTTCCTAAAATGCTTCCTTAAAAGAGGTTATTTTTAAAAGTTTGAATACAAAATAGATTCACTATAAGGTAGAGTCCAGAGAAAACAGGCACCTCCATGTCCCACTGATCTTAATACAGTACCCCAGAACGAAGTTGACAAAGTATCAACCAGAATGTGTATTTGTCTGGGTAAGTCTTGTTTTGTTTAATCGGGCAGCCGCCACCAAAAAACTGGCTACACCATATGTGACCTGCACAGAGTTAAGCATTTGCAGGTGTAAAAGTGCAGGCCTTACCTGGACAAAATTTAGTTCCTTCAGAATGGGATATAAAAAAAAAATTCGGGGCTCCAGATAGTGTTCGCAAAACATCACAAAGTGAACTGTGTCCTGATTTGAGAAGCTATCACATGTGCAAGGTGGGGTATTTTCAAAGGTCCCCCACTTTATATTAGTACCAAGCACTAAATGGATAAGGTTGAACCTAAATCTCAATAAAAGAAAACGATGGTATGGTTTGGTCACATATTTTAGGTAAGGTTCCATAACTGAGGAAATAGATAGTTGATATATTGTTCTCACCATGGGTTTATTGAGTTCAACCTCCTCCCTTTCTGACTCCAACAAGTTCCGGAGATGCAACTTGACCCACCCTACATCTTCTTTCTTGAGGCCCTGTGGTGAAGAATACATATCCGGGCGCCCTAGCTTCACGCATGCCGCTCTAACATACGCTAGCCAGGGAATACTACCCGCCTTATCCAAGGCCATACAGTCTTTGAGTATGAGATGGTTCAACGTGATCTCCTCGTTTGTCCAGGTTTTCACCCAGCATAGCAGGGGGGCCATTTTTAGAAGGTCAGCAATGTGGCCCAAACCGACTTCACTATGAATAGAGTATGTAGGAGATGACTTTGGGAGTGACAGCAAAGCTCGTATAAAGTTATTTTCTACAATTTGAATGCCTTGAGAAGGAACATAGCCCCAGATGTCAGCCCCATAGGATGCGATAGCCAAGCACTTGGATTTGTAAATACGGATCATGGCCTCCATGGGTCTGGAACCTAATTTTTTAGAAAAGTTCATAAGGCCTGTAGTAGATCTTGCAACTGCATTTGCCTTCATTTTTAGTTGAGGTCCCCAGGATCCTTTTTCGTCAAAGGTGACACCTAAATAACAAAAGAAAGGTACCCTAGAGATTTGTGATTCATTGCAACTAAAAGTTTTAATCTTCAGGCTTTTCCTATGTGAGCCAGTAACCATGACATGGGATTTTAGTGTATTGATCTTTAAATCTAAAGATTCCATGAAAGATCCGAAATGGTCTAACAGTCTTTGCAGGCCCGTGCCTGTACGAGCTATTAGGACGGCGTCGTCCGCGTACAGGAGGACCGGGATGGAAGACCCTCCCATACGCGGGACGTCCAAGGTGGCTAAATTTAGTGATTTACCAAGGGAATTAATGTACAGTGTGAATAGAAGAGGGGCCAGAATACAACCCTGTCTGACCCCTCTCCCTGATCTAAATTTTTCAGTACACCTACCTTCCCTTGTAACCCTAACGGAAGCAAACAAATTCTGATGGAGGTCATGTAAAAAATTCACCAAGGTAGTGTCCAAACCCAAATCCCGCAAAATAAGCCAAAGTTTAGAGCGATTAACCAAATCAAAAGCAGAGGATAAGTCCATAAACCCAAGATATAAATGCCCCTCCTTCACCACAGTGTATTTACTAATAATGAGGTGGAGGTTTAAGCATTGGTTCATGGTCCCCCTGTGAGCTCTAAAACCATACTGAAGGTCAGAGAGGACCCCACTCCCCTCAAGCCAATCCCCGAGTCTTTGTAGAATGACTCTGCCCAGGATTTTAACAGCAGAGTCAAGCAAGGAGATTGGCCTGTAGCAAGCGGGGTCCCCCCTGTTCCCCTTCTTAAAAATCGGGACAATTATAGAGGTGGACCAAGAAGACGGAAAGCCTGCCGAAGGTATCACATTAAAAACATTGGTCAGTATTTTGGACCAGAATTGGGGATACTGCATGTAGAGATCAGCAGGTACCCCATCGGGTCCCGGGGCCTTATGTTTACTTGTGTCTTTAATGGCCTTTTCAACCTCAAAAATGTTAAAATCCATGATCATGGTATTCCGCGAAGGGACACTAGCTGGAGAGATTGGAACCTCAGTTTCATAGATTTGTTTAAAATGGTTAAGCCATCTTTCGTCTTCAATCACGCAATCCATGTCTGATTTCCCATCCTCAGTGAAAAAGGGCTGGTTGATGATGGCTCAAAATTTCTTACTGTCTCTCAGTATATCTACAGATAGTAAACTCTCCCAAGCTTCCTCCTTAATCTGAGTCTTGCGTTTGGCAAGTGCAGTTTTATATCCCTGTCGCAGACTTGCCACTAGGGTCCTGTCTCTGTTTGAGTGCTTTCAGTAGGGCGCTGTGTTTTTTCGAACATTCCTTATCGAACCATCTGTGTATATACTTATTGCCTTGCGGGCCATTCCTGGACTCCAGATTCTTGGAGATACTTAAACATATCTCAGTATAGGCGGCCACAACCTCAGGCCCCAAGGAAGTAGGATCAAGGCAAACTGCCATCTTTGCCTCTGTTTCCTATGCTAGTGTTTGGAAGAAGTTTTCGGGGACAATCTTCTCCCACTTTATCCTCCTCCCCTGCTCCTTAGAGGTGAGATCCCTTGGGGCTACCACCCCTGTTTCCCTCCCAGTCAGGAGGCAGTCTAAGTCCATGGTCAGCAAGACAGGGTTGTGGTCGCTAAAGACAGCGGTCACCACTCTATATTCACGAGCCCTGGCTAACACCCCTGATACAAAAATGTAATCAATGATGGTATTAGCATCTCTCCCGATGAATGTGGGTGCTCTGATCTCATTTGTGCCAAAGCCCAATTCAAATAGGTTTAAAGTGGCAAGAAAGCTCTCAAGCCCCTCCCCCTCCTTCGTGTGTTCAAAATGGGGGATCCCTTCAACCAATGATCCTCCGTACCTGTCGTTATAGCAGTCCCCATCACAGGGGTGAATATTAAAATCGCCCAGGATAACCATCTCTGGGACGGAAGTGCAATCGTGTCTATAGACTGACAAAAAATCTAACAGAGCAGTCAAATACTCATTTACAAAGGAACCATCCCTGTAATTATAGAAATTAATAATTAAAAAGGATTGATGGTCCGAAATAGCCCACTCAATTATTAACGTGTTCCTGGGAGCAGGTTCTATTTTTTTAAAAGACCCAGCCAGATTCAGTGAGAATAATGTGAGAAGCCCACCCTTGGGTCTCCCTCTCGCACCTGATACGGCTGGGGTTGAAAAACTGTGAAAACCATCTAATGAGAAACAGGTTGATGTATCCCACGTTTCTTGAAGTGCCACTATGTCGTGTTGTTTAACAAACCCTTGCCAGCTAGGATCTGAGGCCTTAGCAGTAATACCCGCTATATTCCAGGTAAGGAATTTACAAAGTGGTTTCTTGGAATTATGCGGGTTATGCACTCCTCTAACCTCAGTAGCTTCCAAGCAATTATCAGGAGAGAGAGTTAAGTTAGTCTTCTGCACATCCACGATGCCATCTTCTTTTAACACAAGAGTCTGGGAGTTATGGCACCGCTGACCATCTAGTAAACCCTGTGTATGTCAGTCAACCCAGTCCGTGGTTGACAAGCACTCATAACGATTAGCAATTGGGAAGTCAAAATAGTTATCTTGCCCATTTGCAGTCTGATAATACTGTTGTGGGTAACTATTTTGGGGCCCTACCACATAACCTCCTTGGAGTGGTCTACCTCTTCTTCTCCTCACTAGATTCCAGCCCACATCACCCTCCTCCTCCCATCCGTATGATTGTTCCTCCCATGGGATGGTAAACCTCTGTCTAGGTTTTTGATCATGTAGACCCCTTAGCCAGCTCCATCTTTTATCTGTTTGATTCCCCGGTAGATAGAAATACGAAAGGGGCCTAGCCATAACAGTGCTAGCTTGATGTCTAGGTGCTCTACTACATATGTGTTCTACAACCTGAGTATTCTCGAAAGTGACCACAACACAATCCCCTTGCAGATTTTTTCTATTCCCGCCCACCCATGGAGTTCTTTCTACCATTAGAATTTTACTAGGAATGTTAGGCGGGAGGGGATGGTTTTTAGTGAGCCAATGACACACCTTATTTTTAAGGGCCTGATGAGATTCTACTTCCGATGGGGGAATTTCAGTGACTCCAGTAAGAATCACTACATAGGGACAGGCGTCTGGCGGAAGATGGATGTTTCTGCGAGCCACAGCCTTAGTTCGCGGGGCCTGATCGAGATTTAGGGTGACTGAAGTGGGAACACTTGCTGTAACTTGGGGGGTTTGTTTAGTAGCTTGAGGGGTTTGTTTAGCATTAGATGTATTCGCCTGTAGATTGAGAACAGAGGTCTTTGCTTTCGTGCCTCCCTGTTTTAGAGTACTACTGGGGTCTTTGGGAGGATTAGTTTTGGGCGCAGTGACGTTATTACCCAAGGATGGCTTGTTAGCTGTACTCGCAGCATAAGGTGTCTTGGCATTCGTAGAGAAGCATGGAGCGTTTATCTCCTTGTGGATATTCTTCAGGATGGTCTCCAAGCCGCGTAGTCTAGCTTCTATGGGTTCCAGTAGGCTTTTTATCGTGTTAAAAATTATATTATTGACCATATTCTGCCCATGGCCATCTTGATTCTGTATGGCTAGATTGGTGACTTCCCCAGTGAGTTCCAGAATTTCCTCCAGACTGTTATCTAGGATGGTATCGTCTGGAAGACTAATCGGTAAGCCAAAATTTGTGGGATGCACCCCCCCTGTGTCATTTGAGTGAACTGGCAAATTATTGCTAACCATACCCGGATCTGCGTTTGAGGGTTGTTGAAATCGAACAGTTTGCGCTGTTTGAGCTTTTTTCCCTTTGGGGGTGGTAGGGTTATTTGCCTTTCGTTTGGGGATTGCCCCTTCTATCAAACCCCTTTGATTTGTGTTAATTACCACGGGAAAATTAACTAGCTCAGTAGCGTTTGATACACTCTCTGTCAGAATGTTGAGATATGGGGTAGCTTCCAAGTCCAGTTGTGAATTTGAAACATCTAGTTCCCTAGTAACCTCCGTGTGATCGACTGAGTTATGAATATTATGACGGGAGTTAATATTGGGAGTGTGTGCCTGGGCAATAAGGCCCAACGAAGATCTCTTGGCATTAGCTAGGTCCTGGGATACTCTCCTGTCCATTAGTATTATTCCCTCGTCGATTAATGCATTGGTGCGGACAATAAAATCATCCAGGGTCCCAGTTAGTTTTTTTGTGCCTGCTGCGGCCATGCTTCTGGTTTCCCGGCAGTTCATGGCACCCCTATATAGATGGCAAAGTGACCTAGTCAATGGAAGTAGTGTAAGAATGGACGTCCGACTTGCGGTTACCGTGAGCACTTATTCCTTTAGGCTGGGGTGAATCGGGCAGGGGGTCAGGCCCAGGCCCAGGCTCCTCAGGCCTCGGAGGGCCACAGAGGGCCCGCCCTTTGCCCGGGCTTAGCCCCGGGCTGCGACCCGCGCGCGTCCCGCGTCACTGGGCTTACTAATATTCTCTATGGTGGAGAGGGGGCGTGGCACTGGGAGGGGGCGCGGCTCCACCGGGAAGAGGACACAGCTGTGGATGATATATGCTGTCCTCGCAGTCCCGGGGCCGCACCTCTCACCTCCTCTGCGGCCTCACTGCTCGCACCTCCTCACGCCGGTCAGTCCAAGGGCAGGAAACAGTTGAATGCTACTCCTGTAGCGCGATTATGCTTCTGGCAGGCAAAGGGCTCCTCACACGAGCGGCACCCCAGTGTACTTGTAAATGAGGCTTTTGTTGTGTTTTCATCCCTTTTTACAGCCGCTCTGGTTATGGCTGGAAGAATTAGCCCCCCCCCCAATCTTTTTCAGCCGCCCCCCCCCCCTCTCCCCCTGAAATTTAGCTCTAGTTGCCCGCCTGATCAACATGGCATAGAATCCTTCCTAGGAAACATCTTCAGACCTTCCTGTTAATGGCTGCAACAAGGGAGAGTATGTGTCCTAACGGCTAGAGCGGACGAGAATCCTGTGACAGAGAGCAAGGAGAATTGTAGTAGTTTGTTTTGCTTAACTTCTTTGGTCAGTGCGCTCTGCACAGAAGTAGGTTTTCCTTCAATCTGGAATAGTCATCGCCCGTCAGAAGTAGGGGCGACTCCTCGAGGCGAGAAAAGCCCGCCTTTTACGAAGCAGGTATCTGCTTCTAATTTCCAGAAATCATGTACTTGGGCAACGTCTCTGTTTCTGGAACATGGCATCCGTACCATCGACATCAGGAAAGAAATCAGATTCATGATCTGTGCACATTGTCCAGTGCCTTGTTGTAGCCGGGCGTAGGAGTATACTATGCACTTTATCAATCAATGTTTGTTTGTAAAATGTGCGAGATCTAAGCATAATTCATAAGTTTAATTCCGTCATCAGTGTCTTTAAAAAAAAAAAAAAAAAAATTTTTACTTTTCTTTCTGTGATTTTGGGCAAATCACCTAATCCCCCGGTGCTTAAAATGAATGTAATGCAACTGGTGCTCGTGTCAAGCGCTCTGACACCTTCAAGTCGAGTTCGTGCTATATAAAAAAATATATACATTTGAGTGTGTGGGTGGGATATTGTGTTTGTGTGTGGGGTTGTGTGTATGTGGGGTTGTGCGTGTGTGGTTGTGTGTGTGGGGTTGTGTGTGTGTGTGGGGGTGTGTGGGGTTGTGTGTGGTTGTGTGTGTGTGGTTGTGTGTGTGGGGGTTGTGTGTAGGGGGTTGTGTGTGTGTGGGGGTGTGTGTTACACAGTTAGGGGCCTATTTACATGTCCCTTATGCCGCCGGTGCATCAATTTAACCATGCAAACCACCCCACCTTAGGTGGTTCGGGCTCGCTCGCTGGCGTTAGTGTCCCTGAATTTTATTTTCGCAAAAAGGTGTGTCACCAACAGGAAAAGTTTGGAAAACTGTGACCTAGGGGCTACCATAAACACCAATACAGCTCTAGCTTATCCCAGTCCAGCCAGGATACAGAGCATTCAAGCCTTAGTTACAAGGTTTCAAAACCAACACTCTCTCCCAGCCAGAGTGTTCATGCAATTAATAGGCATGATGGCGTCTTGCATTTTTATTTTACCATATGCAAGACTGCAAATGCACCCAATTGCAGGAATGTCTAGCACATCAGTGGAATCAGGCACAAGGACAACTAACAGACCTGGTGTTGGTGGACAGCCGCACACATCGCTCTCTGCAGTGGTGGAACACCAAAAACTTGTCCAAAGGGCGGCCGTTCCTCGAGCCAGTTCCACAGATAGTACTGACAACAGACGCATCCCTGACAGGATGGGGAGCACATCTGCTCCACCACACAACTCAGGGAAGCTGGACCGCTCAACAAAAGGTGCTTCACATCAATCACCTAGAGTTGCTGCCAATTTTCCCAGCACTGAAGTCCTTCCAAGTGCACATACCGAACAAAGCTGTCTTAATCCTGACGGACAACATGACAGCCATGTACTACATACAAAAACAATGAGGCATACATTCCCTGCAGCTGTCCACCTCGCACAAAACATTTGGAGATGGGCCATTCCACAATAGATATATCTGCTTGCAGAACACCTTCCATGAGTTCACAATCAGATAGCCGATCTGTTAAGTCAACAGACACAACAGATTCACGAACGGGAACTACATCTGCAAGTTCTTCAACCATTCTTTCACAAATGGGGTCATCCAGACATAGACCTGTTTGCCACACACGAAAACGCAAAATGCCCAACCTTCGCCACCAGGTTTCCCTATCCGTTGTCCAAGGGCAATGCGATATGGATGAACTGGTCAGGCAGATTTGCGTATGCTTTTCCGCCAATTCCACTAATACCACTAGTGGTACGCAACAGTCGCTCAAACTGATCCTGGTAGCTCCCACATGGGCACGCCAACCGTGGTTCACCACACTGCTAGAACTCTCTCTAGTGCCACACCAAAAACTGTCTCTGACACCATCCATGCTAACGCAGAACCATGGAGACATCAGGCATCCAGATCCAAATCAACTGAATCTGGCAATCTGGCTCCTGAAGTCTTGTGGTTACCTTACCCTGCCACCAGACTGTTTGAATATCATTAAAGAAGCCAGAAGACCTACTACTAGAGCTTGCTATGCTGCTAAATGGAAAAGATTTGCCATTTACTGCACTAATAATCAAATTGATCCTTTAGATGCTTCCATCCAAACTATTATCTGTTACCTTCTCCATTTACAGAGATGTAATCTTGCATATTCATCTATACTTTTACATCTTGCAGCCATTGCGGCATATCTACAAAACAGATAACATATGTCGTTGTTTAGAGTACCAGCAATAAAAGCTTTTATTGAAGGATTAAAAATAATTATTCCTCCTAGGTTACCACCCTCTCCAGTGTGGAACCTAAACATTGTCCTTACCAGGCTCATGGGACCCCCTTTTGAACCTTTACACATATGTGAATTGCAATTTCTCACATGGAAAACAGCTTTCCTCGTTGCTATTACCTCTCTTAGAAGAATTAGTGAGATTCAAACTTTCACTATACAAGAACCATTCTTACAATTACACCGTAACAAAGTGGTTCTAAGGACTAATCCCAAATTCCTTCCTAAAGTAATTACTCCTTTTCATCTAAACCAATCTGTAGAGTTACCAGTGTTTTTTCAAAACCCAGACTCTGTAGCAGAGAGAGCTCTACACACACTAGATGTCAAAAGAGCTTTTCTCTATTACATCGATAGGACCAAATCCTTTCCAAAACAAATCAACTATTTGTAGCTTTCTCTCCACCACATAAAGGCAACCCCATTTCTAAATCAGGAATTGCAAGATGGATTGTTAAATGTATACAAATATGCTATCACAAGGCAAAACACACATTAACAGTTCCTCCTAGAGCGCACTCCACACGCAAACTAGGAGCCTCCATGGCTTTCTTAGGGAACATTCCCCTAGAAGACATCTGCAAGGCAGCAACATGGTCTTCAACACACACCTTCACAAAACACTATTGTGTTGATGTGCAAGCCAAGCAGCAAGCTGCAGTAGGCCAAGCTGTCCTCAAAACTCTCTTTCAAACTACTGCAATGGATAAAGGTGACCACCGCTAGGGGAGACACTGCTGCACAATCGATGCAAAGTGTAGAATCTGCAGCTCATATGCCTCGAAAGGAAAATGCTACTTACCAATATGCATCTGTTATTGGCATGTAGTGCTGCAGATTCCTACACGCCCTCCCGCCTCCCCGGGACCTGTATCTGTTCCAGTTTTTATCTTATTTAGATATACACGCATGGACATCCCTTCTTTCTTTCTACTAACTCCATCATGGCGAAAAACAATCTACGGATGGAGCTGTTGCCCAGGCGCACTGTCGTCCAAGGAAGGAGTCACCTATCTCGTGACTACAAAGACTTCTTCCAAGACGACAAAAACATGCAATCATCCGAGCCCAACATCAGGTGGCGATCTAATGCAAAGTGTAGAAATCGGCAGCTCTACATGCCAAGAACAGATGCATACTGGTAAGTAGCATTTTCCATATGTATATCTATATCCCCCAAAATTCAAGTCCATCATTACAACAATCTCCGAAATAGTCAAATACAAATAAAAAGTGGAGATTCTGTCACAATAGTTAAAAAAAAAATGGTTTTAACAATACGGTGCAGCAGTTCAAAATAAGATGTAACTGAAGAAAAAACACAATCCCATACTTGGCACAATTCATGATATCCTAATGATTTACATCGCACATACATTTACTTAAATAAAATACACCAGATTGTGTCTGCCTGCCAAATTGTGGTGGTACTTGAATTTAAGTCCATACAGTCTTTCCAAAACCGTTCATGCCTACCCAAAGTTCAGTGAAGCCACGCACACATTAATGTTTCACCCTATGTCCATTTAAATGTTTACCTTATTACCTTAAAATGGACAGATAGGGTGGCGCATTAATGTCTGCATGGCTCCAATGAGCATGGGGGGGGGTGCATAAACTGTTTTGGAAAGACCATATAGGATTAAATTCAAGTAGTGTCAGCGAGCTTCACCTTCTGTTGGTTCTCCCTCCATACACCAGAAATTTCTCTGACAAACTGGTTAATCAGATGTGTGCCTCCTTCCTCCCAAAGGTTGTCACCCCCTTTCATGTCACCTGAAGTATCACTCTGCCTACCTTTTTCGCTCCATCTCATCCTTCAAATGAGAGAGACTCCGTTGTTTGGATCCAAAGAGAATTCTTTCATTCTACATTGATCGCACCATAGATTATTGGGTAGACTTATAGCTGTTCATCAGGTTTACTGGAGCGAACAAGGGCAAGGCTGTGCAGGAACAGACCAACTCTTGTTGGATTGTGCTCTGCATTAACATCTGCTACGCACTAGCTAAGAAGGAGCCTCCTGAGAGTTTGTGGGCCCATTACCTCATGGCAAAGGCCACTACTACTGCGTTAACACATAGGGTAACTGTTCTGGACATCTGCCAACCCGCTACATGGGCGTCACTCCACACGTTTATGAAGTGCTACTGCTGGGACAATTTGGTCGGTCGAGATGGGCATTTACCCTGCTTGGTCCTTCAGGACTTTTTGATATGAGCCAGTTTGCAGACAGTCCTCCGGGGAGGTATTGCTTGAGTATCTATTCTAAGGTGAAGAATCTGTGGATAAAAAATGTATCCGAAACAGAGTTACTTACCTTTGGTAACTCCTTTACCGGTAGAGACGGTGTCTAACTGCAGATTCTTCATCGACCCTTCCATCCTCCACGCTCTGTGAATTTAACTCTTCACCCAAAAGATCCTATTGGGTACTGTACACTGTTCAAAACACTTGTTTTTACGTGACTGTGTTTTTGCCAGGTAAATAGTTACACAAGTAACTGATATCAGTGCGCCGGTGGGGTGC
Organism: Lissotriton helveticus; assembly: GCF_964261635.1. Taxonomy (NCBI): domain Eukaryota; kingdom Metazoa; phylum Chordata; class Amphibia; order Caudata; family Salamandridae; genus Lissotriton; species Lissotriton helveticus. The sequence continues at coordinate 1,370,952,161 of NC_136057.1, forward strand.
TTCCATAGCCACTGCAATGTCTTTTCTGACACTGACCTCATCAATGTCCCCTATCCGTGCACAGAGGTACTCCTCAAGATTTTCTGGATTCAGTGTCCTGGAGAATACTCGAAGGTGAGAAACCTGCGGTTAGATATTCTCTACCAGAAATTGTGTTAACCGAAAGTAAGTAATTTGTTCAACAGTGCCCAGCTCAAGAGAGCCACCATATTTTAGTCCAGAAAACTGCAATACAAGTGCACAAGCACTCAGGTGTTCACAAACTGGCAAACCAACAAGCAAAATGCCCTGCATTTCAAAACGAAATAAAGCACACTTGCCAAATATCAAAAAAGTGAATCTTCAAATATTGGAGCAGAAAAACATTCTTAAAATTAAATTCAGTTTCTCGTGAGGAGTTGACATAAATACATTTTTTTATATATAAGAGCATACACGTTCATTGTGTGACGTGTAGATAATAATCTCTTAAATGACATACTGTTATAAAGATTCATGTTTTAATGGTAAAGACCAGCCATTGCAGTTCTGTATTAAGAAAGCTGTATGCAATCTGAGCTTGGGGTCAATATCTGTGGCATATAAATGATCTTCAACAAAGGATAGCACTGCCCATCAGAACAATTACAACAGTGATTCCTTTGTATTTAGCATTGCTCAAAATGTAACACCTTTCTGTGAAGCAAAGAAAGTTATATAATGTATTTGCCTGCATATTTGTCCTCCGATCTTTAGGTAGTTTAGTTGTGAAAGCTAGTCTGCTGATAGTTTGCGCCTGTATCTCCATGTACTGGATTAGGAGTCCCACCCAGATGGTGAACCAATTCATTAAAAAAACATAAAATAGGCACACAGGTCAGCTCTCGTCTCTGTACCTTTTTGGACAGCCACGTTCAGAGCTACATGTTAAGGTGTCAATGTTTATTTAGCACACTGTGGCTACTTGTGGAGCCTCCTAATGCTATGTGCATTCTATATGTCTCTATATTCTGGCATACTTTTAAGAAAAAAACAAGTATGAAACACCAAGTTGCAGTCTACTCTGCCATGTTAATAAGCCTGGCAAAATGAGCATGTACTCCACTGCTTGATAATGTTATTTAGTTTTTTTCCGTTTTATTTGAAAATAATTGGATTTATTTCTCATTTGGGTTTGTTCATTTTCAGATCGTTTTTGTATTACTTTGACCACTTACTGTTTGGTGTGGCTGACTGCAGACTACAAGTGATGCTGTTTGACATGAACCCTTGTGCTCGTGGCACATGTGGTTGACTGGGTTGTGAGTTGACAATCCTTTCATTCTAAGTTACCTTTGTTCTCGTTTTCACACACCTGAACCACATATGCTTTTCATCTAAATTATTAGGCAGCAGCTATTCTTGGCACCAAGTCATCTTAACCATTCATCACCTTAGCAACATAACCATATCTGCACTTACCCACTTGCCCGCCCCTTTGCCTAACCACTAGACTGGATCTCCTATTTAACCGCATCTAATAAACCACTAAACCACAGTCCATCTTAACCACATTATCAACGGAAGTACTTCAGTTAGTAACAAACCTTCTGCTTAACCGGTACTTCACACTTCCAGCATAACCATTTGTGGTTCAAATCAATCTAGTGTGAACATCTTCTAGATTCACATGCTTTGCATTATTCCATTATCTAGTCGTTGGGTCTAAAAATATTCTTTGTGACAGCGTTTTTTTTTAATTTGAGTTCACTGTAGGTAGAGTCTGGGACATAGACTGGTTTAGTAGCAGTCTTTGTTACACAGTTTGGGGACAGGAGTTGACCGTGGAAAAAGTCTGAACTGAGGAAAAAGGCTTACATACACAACTACTCAAATCACGAAGGAAAACAGATTTTGAAGCTTCTAGTGTACGAGGGTCAGGGTACCTTAGTCATATATTTTCCTAATTTCTGGCTGTGCCCCACCCTCTTTCTAATGTGTTTTAAATTCGAGCCCTAGCAGCGCATGCGCTGCTCTGTGAGGCATGCTGTATATCCTCTAGGGACCTTAATTACACCCCTCACTCCCCATTAGCTCCTTTGTGTGCCTGTCTAACTTCCCTTCCTTTCATTGACTAATATTTGCATTTGTTCCTACTTTTGATGGGTGATTTCTGTCCATGGCGACTAGCCCTGTTACAAGTAATACTACCCCTCTGCAGTTTTGCCAGATTGGGCTATTTCCTGGTCAAATGGGTGACATTTTTCCTATTTGTGCAAGAAAAAAACAAATTGCTGGAGGCTACTTTTTGGGCGCTTATTGGCCCCTTGTGCGCATTACAAGCAGTGTTGGCTTCACCGCGATCATCATTGCCAGCCAGCCGTGAATGAACACGAAGCGCGCAGCATGACTGGGCCTTATTGGCCAGTATGTAAGTGCAATCGCACTGCACGCACCACCTGAGGATATGTGTTACTAGCTTCTCTTGTATGGGATTTCCGTGATAGTCCTAATCATGTGAATTGTCCCACCCTTGTGCTTGGACCCCAGATTACTTCATTAGATAGATCTTCTTAAGTTGTCATCTTCTGCCTTTCTTCAGGAAGGCCTCTATAGACACTTAAGAGATAAAAAGACCATAATGCAGCCTAACCAACTAGGCTACACTGACCAATACTTCATCTTGAAGTGAGGAAAAATAGCCAGTTTAACTTTTTTAATTGAGCAATTTACTGAGTTTTATACATAGAAAACTCTCCTTCACAAAACTCCTTTTTCCTCATCATAGAGATGAAAAGTAATGGATGGAGAAGCCCCCATAGGCTGCCATTATGTGTCTGCAAACGGATAGCGTGCCTTTAAGAGTCTCCAGAGACCCCCGGTATCCCATGATGCACAGCCAGAGGCAGTTACTTTCAGTTCTTTTTTCCAGCTCCTGCCAGCAGGATCCTGGAGCATTGAGCTCTACCTTTTTTGGTATTTCATTCAAACTTAGTGATATAATTGGATTTTTTGCAGTTTCACTCTACATCTTTGGCCTTTATCTACCTTCTGCTGTAGTTTTTGACAGAATTTCTGCAGTTTTCTTGTCAAAATGCCGTCTCTATTTGACAAGTGCCCTGACTGTGGTAGGAGGAAGGCCAAGTCTGATGCTCACAGAGTCTGTATTCTGTGTTTGCCTGTGTCTAATGTGCCTGACACCTGTTCTATTTGTAAGACCTTTTTCTAGATGCACCCTGTGTGACAGGGAGAAGATTCGGCTCCAAGTGTTGGAGCCGAGAAGACAGAAGGCAGCTACTTCAGCCTCTGGGAAAGGGGAGGGTGAGTCCTCTACGAAGTCCCATGTTTCGACCTCTGGGGGGCTGCCCGGTCGAAAAAACAACAAAGACTACGCCGGTCCCAATCAACGTCGAGAGCAGGTATGAAGATGATATGCTCTTCGTCAACCCAGGGCTCTGGGTCGAAGCGATGTCGACGATCAATGTCGAGGAGAAGAACGGCGAGGTCTCGGACGAGATTGCTGTCGCTGGTTTCCCCACGTTCTACGTCGACACAATGAAGATCACCGTCAAGGCATCATCGGCGTCTATCGGAGTCTCACAAGCAACGGCGGTTGCCGACAAAGCAAAGCCGCCCATCACCATCGACGTCAACAAGAAGATCGCCATCGAGGAGAAGATTGCCATCGAGGAGAAGATCGGCGTCTACCAGACAGTCGACATCGAGGAGAGGATCGAAGATGATGAGATGGTCGACGTTGAGGGATCAATACCCGTTCTGGGCCTCGCTCCTTTGTGAGCCTATCGTCGTCGAAAGGAAGTTCGCGTTCCAGACGACGTCGATGTTCGCCGTTGAGCAGTGGATCGACGTCGAGGGGGACGTCTGATGTGGAGCCCCTTCCTCCCGACCAGTTCGTAAGCGGAGGAGGTTGATCTATTCGCCAGGTTCAGAGTCCTCGCGTACCTATTCACCATCTAGGTCGCCTCCTGTTACTCGTCAACCGGTGTTCCTCCCAGTGATAACTCATCCACCGCTGAGGCCTCCTCCACCTCCGGGTACTCCTCCTCTTGCTCCACCTCCAACTCCTCCACCTCAGCCTGGGCTGTGGCTCTTCAGCCCACGCGTCCTGCGGAACCTCAAAGGCCAAGAACACGGTCTTGATCAAGACATCATTCCCATAGAAGCCACCGGTCTTCCACAAGATCCAGTCTTCACCGATTTGAGAGATCTCGATCCTGGCATACCAGGGATACATCTTCCACGATTACGGGGAGGTACTCGCCTACTCTCACAGACTCTCCCCTTCAGAGGGTGTCTCCGGTTGACGATATTTCCACCTTCCAAGAGGTTCTGGTCAGAGGGGCTTCAAAGCTGAACATTCCTCTGTCTACTCCTGTGCCGTCGACATCGGTGATATTTGAAACTCTACAGCAGAGACAAACATCGCGTCCATTGCTCCCGTTGGTGCCGGGTTTGGAGGAACCGGCTATGGAGCTGTTCTTGATGCCATCTTCTATAAAATCTGCACCTTCCAGGTTACAGAAGAAGTACCGCCCACCAGAGTCAGACCCTGCCTTCCTCCGACTGGACCCCACCCCGGACTCAGTCATAGTGGTGGCGGCACGGAAACAGTATGCTTTGGCCCCCCCTTCCACTGTGCCACCGGATAAGGTGAGCAGTAAGCTGGATTCGGTGGGGAGAAAAGCTTGCAACACCGCTGTGACTTCCATGAAGGCGGCCAGTTCTACCGCCTTGCTGAGCCGTTATGATAGATCCTTGTGGGAGTCACTAAAACAATTTGTGGATCTCCTACTCAGAGACAAGCAGGAAGACTTACAGGAGATAGTGAACAAGGGCCTGATGGTCTCGAATCAAGTCATCAGCGCTGCAGCGGATACCTCTCTCCTGGCAGCCCACGGGTATTGCCACGGGATTTCTCTACGGTGACATGCTTGGCTTCGTCTTACTTCTCTGAAGCCTGAGGCGCAACAACGCATTTCCAATCTCCCGTTCTCTGGCATGACTATTTGTCTCCCATGCGGACGACGGAATGGCCTGCATGAAGACTGTAATGGTGACTTTGAAGGCTGTAGGTTTAGAAAAACCTAAAGAACAGCGAAAGACCTTCCGCCCTTTCCAGCTGCGTTATTCCTCTCAGAAGTTTCAGTGGTCTCAGGGCCGTCAGTCCAACCAACCGCAGCAGTTTCAGCGATCTTTTCAGTCATTTCAGAAACGCCAACAGCGAGGACGATCCAACCAGCAGTCTGGACAAGGGAACAAGGCTCCTGCTGGTTCCAAGCCCTGAAGGGTTTCTTTCCCCTCGTACTCCGGTGGGGGGGAAGTATTCAAAATTATCTGGCAGAGTGGCAGAAAATAACCCAGGACAATTGGGTGCTGAATATTATTTGCAGTGGATACTCGCTACGTTTTACAAGTCCTCCTCCGTCGATTCCTCCAACTCGATCACGTTACATGCTCCGCGAGTTTCAGTTGGTGGCCGACATCCTCTTACAAAAAGGGCGATAGAACCGGTTCCTCTGGCACAAAGAGGAACAGGACTGTATTCTCGTTTCTTTCTGGTCCGCCAGAAAGACAAGAACGAGTTCAGACCCATCCTCGACTTGCGACAGGCCTACAAATGGGTTGGCAGATAAAGGTTTCGGATGTTGTCCTTGCATCAAATCTGCCCTCAACTTCATCAGCGAGATTGGCTATGCTCAATAGATCTGAAAGCCGCATATTTTCACGTGCCCATAGCGAGGAAACATTGCAAGTTCCTGCGTTTTGCCGTCGGCAACAACCATTATCAGTATTCCGTGCTTCCTTTCGGCCTGAAGTCAGCGCCTTGGACATTTTCCAAATGCATGGCCGTGGTGGCTGCCCATCTAAGGAAGAACAAAGTGTTCGTTTACCTGTATCTGGGCGACAGGTTGATCAAAGCAGCTACGTTTCAGGAAGCGCGATAGCATTTCAACCGGACTTCCAATCTTCTACTTCGTTTGGGCATTTACCTCAACCTCACAAAGTCTGTCTCGGCTCCTGTCCAATGTCTACAGTACCTACAAGCCAACCTTGATACACGCACAGCAAACGTGTGTCCTTCGGAGGAGAGATGCTTATTGATCCTTCGGAAGGCTTAAGCTCTTATGACCATGCCCTCACCGACGGTGAGGAAGGTGTTGTCTTGCCTGAGCTCGATGGCCTCCTGTATAATCCTCACTCTGAATGCCCGCCTCCATATGAGACCCCTGCAAGAATGTCTGGAGGATCAGTGGGACCAGGACCTGGGGGATTGGAAAGACAGGATTCAACTGTTGCAGCAGGCTCCCCTGTCCATTAGATGGTGGTGTTCTCTGCGCAATCTCCTCTGGGGGATTCCCTTCCACAAGGAGATACCGATGCAAACCATAGTGACGGATGCTTCTCTCCAAGGCAGGGGTGCACATTCCGACCACCTTCAGATACAGGGCACGTGGTCCCCAAAAGAGACCAAGTACCACATCAACTTCCTGGAGCTTCGAGCAGTCATTTGGCGCAGAAAGCCTTCCAGCATTGTTTCACACCAGTTCCCTGCTTGTTCAGACAGACAATACGACAACAATGTTCTACCTCAACAAGCAGGGGGGCTCACGATCTCGAGTGTTATCTCGGGAAGCCCAGGCCATCTGGAACTGGCTGTTAGCCAGGGACCTGACCATGACAGCAACTCACCTTCCAGGTGTTCAGAATGCTCAGACAGACGCGCTCAGCAGACTCATTCAAGAAATTCACGAATGGGTCTTAAACGATGGAAGTGGTGCGAGACATCTTCACAAAAAACTCTAAATGCTGCGACTTCGCCTCCAGGTTTTACCAACCAGGGACTCTGGGGAATGCTCTATGGATCAACTGGTCAGGCTGCTTTTTCTACGCTTTTCCGCCAGTTCTCCTGATCCCAACAGTACTGATCAAGCTCTCGAAATCACGGGCCAAGATGATCCTCATTGCTCCGGAGTGGCCCCGTCAATGGTGGTTCACAGACCTACTGCCCCAGTCTCTCCTGCCACATCTCCGTCTTCCATGCAGGCAGGACCTTCTGACGAAGTTCGGCGGGCAGATGGTGCACACCAATCTATTGTCGTTGAATTTGGCAGCATGGCTCCGGAGTTAGTACAGTACGGACATTTGAATCTCCCTCAGGACTGTATGGAGATATTGAAGGAGGCCAAATGACCATCTACACGCACGTCATATGCATATAAATGGAAGAGATTTTTCATCTGGTGTGCCTCCAAGGATGTGGATCCTACCTCCTGTAAGGAAGATTTAATTCTTCCTTACTTGCTACATTTGGCTCAATCTGGCCTTCAGTTTCATTCGATCAAAGTTCACCTGGTAGCTTTAACTGCTTATAGGAAATGTCCTTCACAAACTTCCATTTTTTAAAGATCAGTCATTGGAGATTTTCTTGAAGGATTGAAGAAAGTGTTTCCTCCCATTAGGCATCCTTCGCCTCCATGGGAGCTCAATGCGGTCCTTTCATGACTGATGAAGGAACTGTTTGAACCCATTCATAAGGCTTCTCTTCAGCATCTGTCTTGGAAGACGGCTTTCCTTGTGGCCATAACTTCTGCCCGCAGGGTTAGCGAACTTCAGGCATTATGTTGTAAAGAGCCTTACATAGTCTTTCATTCCTCTAAGGTAGTTATGAGGACACAATCTAAGTTCCTGACTTAAGTTGTTTCAGAGTTTCATGTGAACCAAACTATTACACTGCCTACATTTTTTCAGAATCCCTCTTCTCCTGCTGAGAGGTCGCTTCATTCCCTTGATGTTAGGAGGGACTTGAAATTCTATTTGGACAAGAATAAGGAGATCCGTAGATCAGACCAGTTGTATGTAAACTATGGTTCTGTCGGAACTGGTCTAGCTACCTCCAAACAATCCATTACTAGGTGGATTGTTTCCTGTATTCAGCTGTGTTATCAGAAAGCCAACAAGCCTTTGATTAGTAAGCCTAGGGCTCACTCTACCAGAGGTAAAGCCGGTTCTGCGCCTTTACTTCGTAGCGTACCTATTTCGGAAATCTGTAAGGCTGCCACTTGGAAGTCAGTCCATACATTTACTAAGCACTACTGCCTAGACACTGATGCTAGGGCAGATGCTCAGGTTGGGCAGGCTTCACTTCGAAATGTATTTGCATAATAGTGCGGTTATTCTCTGTTCTGCTACTGCTGGTGAATTGTTTTGGGAAAGGGCTTGCTAGTCCATTCACATGATTATGACTATACACGGAAATCCCCTACAAGAGAAGGATTAGTTTCTTACCTGTAACTCAAGTTCTCTTGTAGGGGTATTTCCGTGATAGTCATAAGCAACCCACCCTCCACCCCGGTGGCAGACACAGATGTCCCCAAGACTCAGCAGGCTCTGCGTCTTTACGCCTTCAAAAGGAACGGAAAGTAACTTTCCTCTGGCTGTGCATAATGGGATACCGGTGTCTCTGGAGACTCTTAAAGGCACGGTATCCATTTGCAGACACATAATAGCAGCCTATGGGGGCTTCTCTATCCATTCCTTTTCATCTCTATCATGAGGAAAAATGAGCTTTGTGAAGGAGAGTGTTCTATGTGTAAAACTCAGTAAATTGCTAAATTTAAAAAGTTAAACTGGCTATTTTTTTTCACTTCAAAATGAAGTAATGGAAAGTGTAGCCTAGTTGGTTAGGCTGCATTATTGTCTTTTTATCTCTTAAGTGTCTATACAGGCCTCCCTGAAGAAAGGCAGAAGATTACAACTTAAGAAGATATATCTAATGAAGTACTCCGGGGTCCACGTACATGGGCAGGACTATTCACATGATTATGACGATCACTGAAACACCCCTACAAGAGAACTGAAGTTACAGGTAAGAAACTACTCCTCCTTTGGGTCCCAGGGCCGTCAATCTGGTAGCGCGCGAAAGCGCTACCAATGACAGCCCTGCAAATGTTATCCTCCAGAGCCGCCCCCAGTAGTGAACTCTGCTGACATTTAGCACGCACCACAAACGTGGTGGTGTGCATGCCTGCAGTGACTAACAGGAACAGAACCGATTCAGTTTCGGGCCATGAGTGAGTGACTTTTTAGGTCTCGCCTGTCGATGCGCATGCGCATCGAGCAAGGCGAGAGTATTGGGACTTATCCGCTCTTTATCCACACTGCAAGGAATCGTGGCGATTCCTTGCAGTGCCCGTGACTTTTAAGCTCAATGCGCATGCGCATTGAGCTTAAAAGCGCGTGCACGTCCGTCTTTGTTTACCCGCTCCGCCCCCTCCCCTTCCCGCCGTCTCGCATTTCCCCTGTCGCACTTCTCCTCCCCCCTCCCCTCTCTTCCCTCCGTCTTGTTTATTGTACCCGCTCCGCCCCCTCCCCTTCCCGCCGTGTCGCATTTCTCCTCCCCCCTCCCCTCTCTTCCCTCCGTCTTGTTTTCATCTTTGTTGTCTTCCTTTGTGACTGTTTTTCTATCTATATCTTCCTCGGTCTTTCTTCGTTTTCTGTCTTTCTCTGTTTAGCTCTGGGTCACCATCGAGTGTGCGGGCCCACCACCACAGGCACAATTTAAACACACCTTAGCTGTTAAGAAAATGTTACTTCCAATTCCGCTAAAAGGCAAATGTATCAGTGGAATAAAAAAAGATTCCCGATTTGTTGTACATTAAAGCACAGCTGCTGTGAACTGCCATGGTTTTCTGTATAATGGAAAATATTGCCGGTAACTTGAAGTTTGGATCAAATCTTTAACAAAATTATGTTACATGTCTGTATGCAGCGTGAAAAAAAATAAGTATTTTGAAATGGAAAAAAATGAAAATAAGTGGGCAATTTCCTCAGCTGCTGTATAAATCTAAAGATTTCCAGTTTATTTTTCATGGAATTTTGCACAAGCTCTATTTTTCAGTACTTAAAATTACAGCTCTTACCGTCAAACCATTAAGTCGAACCGTTTTTAAAAACATTTTTTATGCTGTTACGGTAGATAGAACACTGCCTAAAGTAGCTGACATCTTTCCGAATGTCCCTGCCTACCATATAGTTTCTAGTTTGCTACAGAGGCGTGGCAGGATCGGCATCTATAGCATGCCTACGAACCCTTACCCTCCCCCTTTTGTTTCAAGTTTGTCTTGCCACTTGCCCCATTCTGCGTGTATTTTGCTTCATTTCCCCATTCTTGGTTGTGTTAATCCTTATCGCTCGCGCATTTATATCTTAAATGACCTGACGATTTTCAAAATCTCCTTTAGCAACACTACCCCCCCTCCCCCCCACCACCACCATATCTCCTCCCTGACTCCCTAATATGCACTTCGAAATTTGACCTAGAGTGTTAGAGAGCTGTTATTATGTGAACCTGCGTGAGATCGAATGAGTGGGTGCCATCCCTTGCATACCACTGTGTATCACCTCGGGTGGTCTTCTAGGCGCCCTGGTCCTGCTTCAGACGTCTGTCGAGTTAGCTCGAGCGGTTTGCATTATAACAAACGCTCATGTGCCGTCCGCTTCGTAATCTTTACCTGCAGAAGAGACTTGAATCATCGAAGATAGATTGAGTTAGCCTGGCAGAATTTCCATGCCTGCTTTAAGTGCGTCACAGTATTCTGCTCTCGCCTGGTCATGCTGTTTTCCCTGGAATGACTGTTTTGCTAAGCAGATCCCTCTGTCATTGTTCCAGCATGCTGCTTCACGGGCTACATTACGGAATGCAGCACTGTCTTAATTATTTGCATTTGGCACGCGACCTTCTAAATCTGCAACCTGTCAGGCAGTTCCATTTTCGGTGCGCCTTGCACCTTTTCCTGGAGTCTCCTGCGTGCATTGAAATGTACTTTATCCGTATTCTCTGAAGTTATCCAAGTTCTGGCAAGCACCATGCAGGAGTCCTGCAACACCGCCGCTGCTGCCGTGAGCAATTCACGGATTTCCGGCTATTTGCGCGTCCACAACACTGTACGCAGAACAAGAACATCTGGGGGCGCCGCCATGCTTTCAATAATCTCCAAATTCTCCACGGACCACCCTCCGGCGTTTTTCACAAAGCTGCTCCTATTTCACACTCCCCAGTCTCACGTGGTACACCCCTCCTACCAGCCTTAGTGGTACTCAACCCATACCAACCCCAGAGATCTTCTTGCCATTCCAGCTTCGCGCGGGTTCTCTGTCCTGCCACTGTCCCAGTGCGTTTCTACCCTGGGAATGCCCCACCGTGCGCCGGTCACAATATCTCACACAGTTCGCACCTTGCTGTCTCGCTGTGGTGCTCTCTCTGCCCTGCAAATCTCTGGCCGTTTTCCCGCTCTATCAACTCCCAGTGGTATTTATGCTATAGCCCCCTCCTGTGGTATTTCTGCCCCCCATAGCTTTGCGGTCCCTCACTCACCCTCAACCCCTCACCCTCACTCACCCTCACCCTCACTCACCCTCAACCCCTCACTCACCCTCAACCCCTCACTCACCCTCAACCCCTCACTCACCCTCACCCTCACTCACCCTCACCCTCACTCACCCTCAACCCCTCACCCTCACTCACCCTCACTCACCCTCACCCTCACTCACCCTCACCCTCACTCACCCTCAACCCATCACCCTCACTCACCCTCACCCTCACTCACCCTCAACCCCTCACCCTCACTCACCCTCAACCCCTCACCCTCACCCTCACTCACCCTCAACCCCTCCCTCACCCTCACTCACCCTCAACCCCTCCCTCACCCTCACTCTCACTCACCCTCAACCCCTCACCCTCACTCACCCTCAACCCCTCACTCACCCTCAACCCCTCACCCTCAACATCAACCCCTCACCCTCAACATCAACCCCTCACCCTCAACATCAACCCCTCACCCTCAACATCAACCCCTCACCCTCACTCACCCTCACCCTCACTCACCCTCTCACCCTCACTCACCCTCACTCACCCTCACCCTCACTCACCCTCACCCTCACCCTTACTCACCCTCACTCACCCTCACCCTCACTCTCACTCACCCTCAACCCCTCACCCTCACTCACCCTCACCCACCCTCACTCACCCTCACTCACCCTCAACCCCTCACCCTCACACAGTGGAATAGGTCTCGGAGCATTTGAGTTAGAGCTTTTAGAAATGTTTATGGTTTTTTTTTTTAATTCTTTAGCATTGGCTACAGGAAACAAAAATGCTAAAGATTTACAAAAAAACCCATAAACAATTCTAAAAGCACTAACTCTAATGCTGCGAGACCTATTGCATTTCCAATGCTTGTTTCACTTGTCACTTTGACTGAGTGAGTCGGTTGGATATCGGATGCCGGGCAGATCGTGTGAGAGTGATCTTTGGGAGATTGAAGCAACAAGTATGTTTTCTCCATTGTTTGTACACTACTTTTGATGGTGGCACTTCAGAAACGAACTAGATGTGCGTCACTCTGGGGGGGTGAGGTTAGGCAAAGGACACAGCACCGACTAGAAGTGCTTCCTCTGCTATGTGTAGAGGGAGTGTATTGCAGGCTCTGGCCATGGAAATGGAGACAAACCGGCACAGTAACAGGGACAGTGTTTCAAATGGGCCTTCACTTCTAAATATTTTTCTCTCCAGTACTGGAACTTTTCTTTCGCAGTGTTGTAGCAGTACAGCTATTTTTAAAAGCACTACAAAGTTCCTTGTATATTGAGCAGTTTTTGGGCAACAAATAAAGTGTCAAGTTAACTCTGGTGATTAATGTACCTGCTGGAGAGAGATGAGAGTTTTGTCTTGTGGCAATTTTCACTTGTGTAAGATACCCCAGAGGGTTAATATAGTTGCCAAGTATTCAGATTGCTAATGTGTGAAATCTCCATCTTTGTAGTGACTTATGAGTGACATTCCAAAGCAAAATATGACATGTCGAAAAACATTTTATACTATGTTAAAATAATGAGTTGCATATTCATTGTGCTTTAAGTCATAGGCTGGGACCTCATAGCACTATAAATACAGAAGTTGTTAACCACCACTCCTTACCCCTCTGCCAACCAGGACTCTATTCCTTTACTGTCTGGTTACACTCGTAGACATCTGCAGTGACTTAATTAATCAATAAGGTTTCATAATGCAACCAAATGCTGTTCTTACTGATTAGTTTACCTTGGATTTAGCTTACATTTTAAACAGGCAGTGCTCCTTATTTTATATGCTGTTACCTGAATGTGGAGACAATCAGAACTGACTGAATAAACATATTTTGACCTTTAAGCTATATCTTTAACTTCCTGCTCCTCCCAACCCTCTTCCAGCCTGGTACTGCCCCCGCAGCAGCACTCAAGTTTGTACAGTTGGATTAACTGTGGTATCCTGAAGGTGCTGCCAGGTGAAGCCTGCAAAGCGTGTGGTCAAACCCAGTGTGGTGGACCGGGCTGCAGACATTGCTGAGGTTACCTAGTGGCCCAAGGCCTGCCAGACAAGGCTGCTCTTTGACCTTCTTAGTCACGATCCCTTGCTGTTACACTAGGTGCTCCTAAGTGCTGGTTAGCAGTGCCAACTTTAAACTGTGCCTGCCACCGCCCACTGGACAGTCTACAGGGACCCCTCCGTGATCTACGGCAGATTCTGTCCATGGGGCAGACTCTGGACTGTGCACAACAGGAAAAACCCCTACGCTGTGCCAATGCCAGCTGCCTGCCAGCAGCACGACCCTAGAGAGCATACTGTGAGAGTCACACTGTCGTTTTTGTGGCGAGCATGGTAACACGAAAACAAATCAAAATTCAGCCTCTGTCTGGGATAATCTTTGCAGGCTTTCTGGTGATGGTACAGAAGAGCCACATCCTGGCTATTGTTTATGTTCTGCAGTAACAGATGACTAGGTGGTGGGCTGGGCCTGGTGGAAATTTATTTTAGCTGCAGGGCGGAAGTCGTGTGTGTTTTCAGAGACGTTTTGACACTATGGGTCACAACACTGCTCCCTAACAGCCAGAACAGTGTCAGTTATACACTTCTAATTGCAGGGCTGGACAACCAGTAGCACATCAGGTGCTGGCAGTGGCTGCTTTTGGTATAATATGAAGCGCCATATTGTGATTCTTCCAGGAGCTATAGTATGGGTGACTAACTCCATTTAGTGCAGTGATGCGGACATCAGTACAGAAAAGCATTAGTCCAACCCCTGATGAGTGGTTTCTGGCAGGACTGTAATATGCCTGTTCCTAAAACGGCCTGTGCCATGCACATCAGAGAACAATATTTTATGTGCCCAGCTCAGCGGTTACTGCTTGCTGTTACCGTGCAGGTCATAAGTTATATTCGTAATCTAGCTCAGTGAGCTAAGAGTTGCATCGTACAGGTTAGAAAGTTATGTTTTTTTCCAGTCTTTCTATCCTGATGTTGCTAAGAAAGGTTTGCTTTGGTAGAAATAAATTCTATTCAAGTCGATCCTAACTACTGTGTTATTTTCTGAATCCTGAGTTTGTCCTTCTCCAGACCAAGCACTCTTAAAAAGTGCCTACCAGTATGGGTGTCATGTGAATTTGACACCTTTTGTTCTCCTTTGGCTTATGTAACATTTTCTATACTCGATTCACAAAAGTATGATTCATTGTTTCTAAATGTATGTATGATGGATTTTGAAAATGTGGAAAATGTGGCTTTAGGACCAGTGACATCTGCATTTGTAAAGCGAGCATTTGTGCCTTTTGGTATTCTGGCTGTTAGATAAGATATTTGTTGCTGATGAGGTATGTTTCACTCAAGATTTCCTATTCGGTGCACTATGTTATACCTCCTTTAATTCTGATCTGCTTTTGCGGCACCATGTTTGTTGAAGACACCAAGCGTGGTAGGACAGCACATGCAAAGAAGGTGGGACTATGACAAATGGTAGGGTGTTGAAAATGCACTGGAGGAATTTTAATATCATACATTACTAATGAATGCATGATGATGTATGAAGTGCAATAATGTATGAGATGCCATATACTAAATGGTACCTCTGCGGTGAACACGTGTAGAGGCGGGCACCATATGCCACACACACACCTCCCCTTCGAAGTGCCTTTCTGTTTCCTTCTTTGTCTCAGGGGAGGAATAGTTACAGATGTCTCTCAGCCTTGCAATTGCATTATCCCATATATACTAGATGGTACCTCTACCATGACACTCTTACATAGAGGCATGCACCCTATGCCGTATATACGCACAGCACTCTCCATTGCTCCTCCCATTCTGTTTGAACCTTCTTTCTCCAAGGGCGGCAGGAGTGTCTCAGAGCTTAGCCGGTAGCGTCTAAGAGTTGCCATACACACTATATGGTACTCTTGCTTTGAGAGATCTCATGTAGAACATGCACCATAAGTAGTATGCACACACAGTACTCCCAGGGGTGTCTCTGAGCTTAATCAGTAGCATTCTTCCATATATTCTAAATGATGGGGATCTCTTTTAAAACGTGCACCATAAGCAGTATGCAACTCTATACTCCCCAGAACAGCCCCCATTCTGTTTGCATTTTAACAGAACAAAGAGAACCCTATATGCTCACAAGAACCAGGGTAATTGCATAATATTCCAACAATAGTCCTGTGGGACTAGTTTATATGTTGTACTTCAATCTTATTTAAAGAAAATGTGTGTGTAGACTCAATTCTGTTAGTCAGAAGAAAGGTACAGGACACCTTATTTGAATAGAAGAAAATGTGGTATCTAGGAACAATATAGCTCATAAATAGCAACATTGAAAATACTCTTAGGTAATGAAAGATGGAATAAAGATAAACTGTAAACATCTACGTCATTGACACAGTGCTTTGTACTGTAAACATGAACTGTGTTGCTGGTATGGATTACCTTATTTTTTTTATTTTATGGCCATTATTGAGAAAGGTGTATATATTTGTTCACACTTTGAGCATTATTGAGAAATTGATCCATGCTTTTACCTTGAAATGTAATATGAGAGACCGACAGTGCGAATGATGAAGGGGAATGGAACAAGTACAGTGATTTCAGTGTCATCAGACTTGAGGGGAGCGTTCGTGTTGAGATGTTGGGGAAGGGTATTACCTAAGGTTTTGATAAAGAAGTCTTTTTCCTGTCCACTCCAGTTGGTTTCATTTGGACCCCATGCAAACCCATCTGCTTCTTGCCAAGACTGGGGCCTTTAGTCAAGCCTTTTCTGAAATGCGAAGGCAATTGATGTAGGTTCTGTTTAACTTTTAGTGTTACAGTAGATGGTCATGGTGAAAGACTTTGAAGTGGAGGGCAGGCAGTAATCCGAGTAAGTGACTCTCCTATTTGGCCTTTGTACATTTTAACTGGAGGGAGTAGGCCTCTAATCGCAGCTTGCCAACATGTTGTGATTAAATTGCTTTAATGCCAGGGTGGTTACTTTATATGTGCATCATTGTGTGGTGTTAATCCTGTAAGATTCATGAAATGCATTAAATGTCCTGTTTGAGAAGTTATATGACATAGAGTTTCAAGTTGTCAGCATTTGGACTTCACTAAAATGGGTTACAGTCTGCTCTTGTAAAGTTTATCAATGCCAGGTTCAGGTTTGAATTTCCATTGAACCTCCTCCCACTATAAGCATATTGAATAGAAATTAGGATTATGCATAAAATGTTTCCTGAAGGCTGATTTCGTATAAATTGAGGGTGGTAACTTTGGGCTTGTTTTTGGGCTGAAACTGGTTTGCATTGGGCTGAATTTGGGCTTAAACTTGGACAGCATTGGGCTTGGAACAGGTTTCAAAATCTGTCTATTTTGGCACGTTTTTGATTTTTTTTCCCTGTTTTCTGACTGCTTTTGGAACAAGCCTTGTTCATTATCGCTTAGGCGCGCATTTAATTTAACCTGTGTTTAATTTTTAATTTTATTTTATACTAGCTGTACTCTGCCACGCGTTGCTGTGGCTCAGTCTAGTTAAATGGAAGAGAAAGAAGAGTACGCGCACGTTTCTAATATGTTTAATTTCACAATGCTTGTGGGCACACAATATGTTTTTGTGACTATTGTATGCGTTCCTTGTAGTTGTTGTGCAGCAAGCAAATAAATAGGGTCTGTTCGGCCGTTCGATTAAAAATGCGCGTATTGGACACGCGCGTATTCTAATCCAACGTTGTGTATATATAAACATGCGCTAATGTTGCAAAGTGAACCAAGTCCTCCCCTCCACCCACTTCCCGGTCTGCCATCCTGACACCAACTGTCCATATATATGTAGACTATTGTCTCTGTGCGTCCTTTTTTAATGTTGCAAAGTGAACAAACTCCTCTCCCCTACCTCCACCCACTTCCCGGTCTGCCATTCTGACAGCAACTGTCCATCCTAATATATGTAGACTATTGTCTCTATGCGTCCCTTGTAGTTTTGCGCAGCAACCAATTCGATAGGGTCTGTTCGGCCTTTCGATTAAAAACACGCGCGTATTGGACACACGCGTATTCTAATCCCACGTTGTGTATATTTAGACACGCGCTTAATCGAATCCAACGTTGTGTCAAAATTTCAAATCAATCGGTGAAGAACTTTTGGAGATTTAAGATTTAGAACAAACGAACATTGACGTTTTTATTTATATAGATTACACCATCATAAGCATGGCGCACGCTTAGCGTGTTTGCATTTGCTAACAAATAGCATGTGTAAACAAACTTTCTTTTGTTGCACGGCACCTGCTTCACGGACGGTGCCGCATTTAATGCGATTTTTTTTGTTTTACGATAATTACCATGGGGCAAGCTTAGCGCGCTTGCATTGTCCAACAACTGCCTTGTGTAAACAAACTTTCTTTTGTTGTACAACGCCTCTTGCTAGAGCTGCCTGCCTACGATCACCTTCCCAAATAATCCCAGTTGAAGACGCCTGCACACAGCCCTCTCTCAATGGCCTGGGCATCACTTAAAACAGGGTGTACAGAGAGTAGATGCAACCAGATACTTAAATATTACACCAAATATAAACAAGATGGGCACTGACTGAAGCGACAGAGCAAGTTTTGTTTCCGTACACCGACCGAGGCAGTTTTCTCAGCTGAAGAGAATCACTTGCCTACCACAAGGGGGATAATCTCACAAAAAAACAAACCATGTTTACCAAGGGTTGATTCCGCTTTTACTCATAGTAAAAGCATGAAAGTAACATGGAAACATATTTAATGCAAAATAGGATGTGCACATCTCGTATACGATGAAATGTTTCAATGTTTGGTATACTGTTGCAATATGGTATGCATTAGTGAATACATCCGCCGTGCCTCAATTCCAAAAATAGGTTGTTGAGAAATGAGCGTAACATGCTAGTTTTGTAATTTTAGCTTATTTATAGCATATTGTTTTTCTGAACTGGACTCGTTCCTGCTTTTATATCTGATACTTGAGTTTGCGCTCTAATTTTGTCCTGACTCTAAACCTTTTTAAATAATTGATGACCTTGTGTTAGCACAAGAGACACAACACACTCCGTCCAGAACATAGAGAAAGTGGCTTTACATCAGTCCCTTTGAACCTTTGTCTTGTTTGGGTAGGCTCTGTTCAGGCATTGGTTTGTCGGGTTGTCCGTCATGTTTAGGGGCCAGCCTAGAGGATTTTGCATATGCTTACATTATCCAATTTACATTCTTCCTGAATTCGGAATAGCACCACTTCAACAATAAGTCCAAACAAACAAAGATATCAAATTTAAAGTCCTTATTGAGACGCTGAGTCTTGATGTATATTTAGATGCTATTTAATTTTCCTAGAAATGTGAACCACAGCCAGCCGACTCGTTTCGTTCTGTACAACAGAACTTCTTCAGGGCAATCTGGTCTCGATATTATCCACTTTGAAACCAGATTGCCCTGAAGAAGTTCTGTTGTACAGAACGGAACGCGTCGGCTGGCTGTGGATCACATTTCTAGGAAAATTAAATAGCATCTAAATATACATCAAGACTCAGCGTCTCAATAAGGACTTTAAATTTGATATCTTTGTTTGTTTGGACTTATTGTTGTGGTGCTATTCCGAATTCAGGAACAATCTTTATTTACACTGCGGTAAGGGTGGTTCCCTTGGCCAGGGGGCACTTTTGGAATTGGCACACAGAACGCATATTTTTGGATCTGAAATAGTGATTGGTCTATATAAGCCCCAGGGTTGGTGCTTTTGCTGTTTTCTTTGGGTCCACTGTCCACTAAAGGTGCATAACCATTATCCAATTTATACTTTGAATTGGTGTTTTGCTGGAAAGAAGTTCATATTCACATTCCCCTTTGCCACAGCCCACTTTTACATACATTCTAAAGTAATTCTGACATATCAACATCCTCTACCCATCTCGCACATCAGTAACACTCATACATGCCAACAGACCTGATTCAGGCGAGAGATCCAGATTTTTAAAGCCAAAAGTTTCTTTATTTTTGCTTTCTCCTAACTAAAATTACCTCCTCTTCGGGGGGCGTGGCTTGAAGGGCGAAGATGGCGGTCGCAGCTTAGAGGAGCTCCCGCCGGCCCAAACACTGTCCGTCTGTTATCCTGGCCCCCGAGCCCCGCAAACCGCCCTATCTGTGCTAGGAGTGTTCCGGGTGGCACCGAGACCTGTCCGGTGTGCCGCCCTGCGTCATCGGCGGCTCCGGTGATCCGCGATTGTTGGCAGCGCGGTGCGGCCTGCAGTCCACGAGTGGAGCCGGGACCTCAATTTTCACAACCCGGGGCCGACGGCCAGTGGTCGGGCCGGCCGTAGGAGATTCCCCCGCCCAGACGCATCGGCGCCGGAGCCCACGGGACCAGCTGGGGGTGCCTAGGACGTTGGAGGCTGCACCGGGGTGTTCCTGAGGCGGAGTTGGGGTGCCGCGGCCTGTGCGGACCCCGGGAGACCGGGGCCTCGATTTTCGCGACCCCGGACCGGTCCGAGCCAGGGGGACCGAGGGTCGCTGGGGCTTGCTCCTAGTGCCGGTGTGGCACTTGCTGTGCGCGGCGTCCGCTGCCCACGTCTGGGGGGGCCCTGAAGGGGTGTGTCGCGGCTCGAGCCGACTGCCCGGTGGCCCCGTGTGTTCCCCATACCGTGCGCTCTGGGGCGCGCCTCCCTTGGCCAGTTCCCGAGCCTGCTTGGGGCCGGTGTCACGACGGAGGAGGTCCCCGCTGGATCCTGCCTCGCACCCTGGGGCTTTGGAGTGACATTGCAGCCTGCCTGGCCCTGGGGGGGCCGGGGTTCCCTGGCTCTTGGTCGGAGAGGTGGGCTCGGTGCAGCCGGGGAGCTGGAGAATTGCACGCCACTTCGGACTGCGAGGGCAGGACCTGGAGTTGCCTTGAGGGACGAGCCTGCTGCCCGGATAGTGCCTGGAGGCCTCCAGCGGATAGCCCGAGACACACAGTGAGTGCCCCCCCCCTCCTCCTTCCCTCTGGTGGACCTACGCTGGGGCGCTGTGACGGGACTTGTGCCCTGGGAAGTGATCTGGGCTGGTCGGTGTGAAGACCCGGGTGCCTGCCCTGCTTCATCAGCTGCTGTGAGGTGCGAGTGAGCTGTGGGGTGGCCTGGTGGACGACGGGGCTGGACATCCTGGGCTCTTGAGACATTCCTGGGCGAAGCCCGAACCGGGGTTCCTGGAGGCCCTGACCTGGTGCAGCGACTGTCCTGCTGAACGTTCCCGCTGGGGCGGGCTGCCCGAAGCTGGGCTGTGGTGTCTGTGATCTGGGGGTGCCCACTGGGAACGGCGTGCAAGCCCCGACGGAGTCTCCTTGGCTCCCCCGGTTGGACGCTGCTGTTGAATTGCCGTAGACAAGGGGCCCACAGCGAGGGAAGGGAGGCCCTCTTCTCTGCCACTGACCATGACGAGAGGTGGGGGCGGCACCGGGTCCACCAAGCAGGGGCCGATTGATAAGTTCACCGGGCCCGGCGGAGGGTCTGGGGCCTCCGGAGGTGGCCAAACCTCAGGCCCTGACAATGCGGCCCTGATGGCCGCCATTACGCAGTCCAGGGACATGCTTGATGCCAAAATTGGGGCGGTCGGCGCCGATGTCATGCTGCTGCGTCAAGATCTCCGCAATGCTGTGGCCCGCATCACAGAAACTGAAACTCGGATTACAGGGGTGGAGGAGGATGTGGTGACCCTGAAAAAGAAAGTGGAGGACATGGCCAGGATCCAAAAAGGGCTAGCGCTCCGTGTCGAGGATGCGGAGGGAAGGGCGCGAAAAAATAATCTGCGCTTTGTGGGCTTTCCGGAGGATTGTGAGAAGGGATCCATGGATGTATTCTTGGCGCGCTGGTTCGAGAGTTGGATTCCCCCGGACGCCTTGTCGCGCTGCTTTGTAGTGGAGCGCGCCCATAGGGCCCTGGCGCAGAAACCGCCGGCAGGAGAGCGACCACGTCCAGTCATCGCCAAAATCCTCAACTTTCATGACCGGGATGTTATTCTTAGAGAAGCGAGAGCGAAGGAGGACTTGTCGTTCGAGGGCCACAGGATTATGATTTTCCCGGACTATACCAGGCTAGTGCAGCAGCAGCGCCGGTCCTTCCAAGATGCGAAAGCCAAGTTACGTGGACTGAAAATTCAGTACTCGCTGTTGTACCCTGCTCGTCTGCGCGTAGTGTTTCATTCCAAGACCCACTTCTTTGACACCCCGGAGGCGGTGTTTAGCTGGACGGATGAGACTGTCAGGCTCCGACCAAATGCCCAGCCGGGCCTGAGCTCCGGAGCGTCGCGGGGGTCGTCGCCGGAGAGGGGCGAATCCTCCAACAGGAGCAGGAGACACAGGAAGTCCAGGTCGCGGCGACGCTCCCAATCCGGGGGGGGCCTGCTGGATGGTGCACAGTCAGACACTGCTCAGTCTGGGACTGGGACCTGAGGGTCGTAGAGTCCCCCTCTTGTCTCCTGAGCGACATTCGTCTTTGGCCTTGGCTGGTGGCCCTGGGGGTACACTACTAATTGTTGGGCTGGCGCATGGTATGGTGTGGTCTAGGCCATGGCTGGACACAGGGGGGGGCGTGATGTCTGTTGTAGATCTGTCCCGCCGCGCTTAGGCGGTGGGCCACTTGTGATTAATGGGGTTCGGGGTGCTGACCCATGGGCGGCCTTTTCCTCTCCTGTTCGAGGGGGCCCTAAGGGGAGGTGCTGCTAGTTGGGGGGTGTAAGGGGATCCATTGGCTTGGGGGGCTTTGGGCGCTCTGTTTTGGGCCCGAGGCTCTTTATGCCGCGACAGGTACTTCACTGTTTCTTGAGGTATAGGGGTGGGGGTGGGGGAATAGGCGGGGGTTCAGTAGTTGGGGATGTTGTGTTGGTGAATGGGGTGGGGGGGTACAGGGTAGTTGGGTAGGGATGCACGTGATTTTTACTGCTGTGATTTTTATTCTGAGTGGTGCTTGGGCTAGGTCCGAGGGTTTCCTGATGCTCTCCCACCGAGACTATGGGTGATTCCCCGGAGACAGCGCCTGTTAGTGGCTCCATGAGGATACTTAGTTGGAATGTTAGGGGAATGCTGGACAAAATTAAAAGGGGAGCAGTACTGCGCTGGGGTAAGAGAGACTCGGCGGATGTCATGTTGTTGCAGGAAACGCATATGTTGGGGACGAAAGTACTGAGCTTACAACGCTTTGGTTTTACCCAGGTGTTCCATGCAGGCTTTGCCAGGGGGTCGAGAGGGGGGGCTGTCCTCATTCATCGACGACTTTCTTATACTCATGAGCGCCATTGGCTTGATCCCCAGGGTCGGTTTGTGTTTGTCAAGGGCATGATTGGGGTGGAACCTGTGGTGTTCGGCAGTGTGTATGCTCCCCCTCCCCTGCAGTGGTCTCTGGCGGAGCGCCTGTTTGATTTGTGGGCCGATATCCCAGACTGCCTGGCTGTGATAGGGGGTGACTGGAATGATGTGGTGGATGTGAGTCTGGACAGGCAGAGAATGCAGGTGGCCGCCGGGGCGCCTACCCCTACACGTCTGAAAGCGTTAAGCGATGGGCTAGGTTGGGTGGATGCATGGCGACATCTGCATGCCGGGACGCGTGAATACACATATGTGTCAGCAGTGCATGGCTCCTTCTCCCGGTTAGACTGTGTGTTTGTACCCGGGGCCTTCCTCGATAGGGTGAAGCAGGCCGTGATTCAGCCTCGAGGTCTGTCGGACCATTCCCCGGTCGCAGTGCGGATTGCGCTCTGTAAACCCCATCAGCCGTTCCGTTGGCGGATGTCTTCGTGGCATCTCCAGCGGGCAGAATATACGACTCACATGCGCGTAGCGATAGCCCAGTATTGGCGGGAGAATTTGACCGAAGGCATGGACAGCGTGACGGTCTGGGAGGCCATGAAACCTACGCTGCGGGGCGTGGACATCGCCTGGTGTGCTGCCGCCCGTCGGAAGCGTCAAGAGGCCATTGTGGCGGCTGCGGCTACGGTGCGGGCTCTGGAGGGGCAGTGTGGTGGAGATGCAGGCGATGTGGCGCTCAGGCTGCTTCTCCAGGCTCAGCGTTCCTATGCTTCGATCCTACTGGACGAGGCTCGACAGGCCTGGCTGGCCACGCGGAGTAGGGTATACCAGTGGGGCGACAAGTCATGCTCTATGCTCCACCGATTGTGTCAGCAAACTCTACAGCCGATCTCTCTGCCAGGCCTTACAGATGGGGAGGGGATTGCCATGACGGACCCGGCTGCGCTTGCGGCGAGTTTTGCCGACTATTATGAGGTACAATACGGTTCGCGGGATTGTCTCCCACCGGAGGCAATTGACAAATTTATAGCTGACCTCCCCCCCCGGGTGATATCGGATGAGGCCAGGACAGCTCTGGACCTTCCCTTGTCGGCGGAGGAACTGGGCGACGCGCTAGGACAACTTAACACGGGTAAGGCGCCTGGACCGAGTGGCTTCCCCAGTGAATTCTACAAACAATTTCATTTGCAGTTGGGACCACACTATCGACGGGCGTTGGAAGCGGCTCGGGAGGGTGGTTGCTTGCCGGTAGACTGGTGTCAGGCTGAAATAGTGGTGTTCCTGAAACCGGGCAGGCCCCCTGACAGACACGAGTCATATCGCCCGATATCGCTCATTAATTTTGAGGCTAAATTGTTGGCTAAGGCGTTGGCGAATCGTCTTCTCCCGTATGTCGCAGATCTGGTCCACCCGGATCAGGCGGGGTTTATGCCGGGCAGAGCGACAAGGCACAACATCAGACGGGCACAGGTGGCGGTGGGTGCGATGGGGGCGACTGGGGAGCGGGCGGCGCTCCTACTGGCAGACATCGACAGAGCGTTTGACTCTGTCAGCTGGACATACCTCTTTGCTCTGTTACCGCGCCTCAACTTGGGTCCAGTTTTTGTCTCGTATGTCAAACTGTTGTACACCAACATCACAGCCTCGGTACGTGTCTCGGGAGCCATTTCGGAGAAATTCCCGATTGCTAGGGGAACCCGGCAAGGGTGCCCCCTGTCCCCGTATCTCTTTGCGCTCGTCATGGAGCCGCTGGCGGCCTGGGTGCGCATTGACGCGCAGCTTCGCGGCTTTGTATGGAGTGCGAGCCTCACGGACAGAATCGCACTGTATGCGGATGACGTTCTTTTCTTTTTGACGGACCTCGATCGTTCGGGCCCGCGTATTTTGGAGATAATGCGCATTTTCGGGGACGTCTCGGGACTCTACCTTAACCCACGCAAATCGACTCTCTGGATGCTGGGGGGCCGGCGCGGGGTGTCTCCTTGGGCAGCGGACCTGCAGGTAGCGGATGGTGGCCTGAAATATTTGGGCGTCTTTCTGTCGGAGTCTGCCGCTATTGCGTGGGAGCGCAACGTACAACCGGTGTGGGACAGGGTTCAGTCCGACGTCAAAGCGTGGTCGCGCATGCCTCTTAATATCTATGGCAGATCTGCTATTTTTAAGATGGTGGCCCTCCCTAGGCTACTATACCAGCTGCAAAATCATCCGTACAGGGTAGACCCGCAGTGGTTCCGGCGGGTGAACTCCTTGTTGGGCCGGTTTCTGTGGGCTGGGGGTGCTTCTAGGGTGGCACTGCGGACCTGCTTTTTGTCCACGTACTGTGGAGGTCTTGCGACGTCCGACATATTGTCGTACTATCAAGCCTCTCATTTGCTGGTCTTAAACGAGTGGTGGTACGGTGGCCGTGACGATCCGGCGTATGCCCTAGAACACTTTCTGATGGGAGATGCCTCGCTCCATACACTCTTGTATTCGGCAGGGCGGCGGAAGTCGCTGCCGCATGTGACCCAAGTGGTCTTCCTGATCTGGAGGCAGGCACTGCGACGAATGGGCTGGTGGGGACGACTGACGGCCGAAACTCCGCTGTGGAACAACGGGCGGCTCCCTGCACTGGCCTCCTTGCAAGGATTTGGTGGCTGGGATTCCATAGGGATCTCGTCGCTTGGTCAATATCTTACCGGGACTACCCTTAAATCCTTTGAAGCGCTTAGCGCTGAGTTTGCGATGCCCAAGACCCAGTTTTTTAAGTATCTACAGCTTCGTCACGCTCTGGCGCCGAGTCTGGTGGAGCTGGACCAGCTTCCGGACTTTAGCCCCGTGGAGGCTAAGCTTTTCATGGGAGACCTGGGGGATAAAAAAGTCTCAAAAATCTACCAAACACTGGTCACTCACTGCTCCTCTTCCCTGGTGTCGTTGAAGGCCTCTTGGGAGGTGGATGTTGGTCCGTTGGATGAGGATGACTGGAGGGAGGCGCTGGAGTCCCCCCGGGGCACGGCTATAGCAGTGCGGTTGCGATTCATACAATATAAATACTTGCATCGGGCCTATTACACCAGAGAGAGACTGTGGAGGGCGGGCCTTATTGCTTCCCCAGATTGCCTGCGCTGTGGGGCTGAGAGAGGCACCTTGGTGCATACTGTGTGGTCTTGTGTGGGCCTGGCCCGGTTCTGGGGTGGGGTGTGGCACTGCCTGTCGGAGGTGCTGGGATGGGAGCTTCCTCGTACACCTAGGTTGGGTCTTCTCCATGTCCTGGATCAGGTGGGTGGTAACATTTATAAGCGCCATCTCCTTCTGCTAGGCCTTGTTGTGGCCAAGAGGGATCTGGCGAGGGCCTGGAAGAGTGACCGCGCCCCCCCGCTTAGCGCCTGGAAGGCGGGCTTAGACTTCCTCATGGGGCTGGAATTGCCAGTGTTTGAAGCCAGGGGCTGCCCTCGGAAACATTACAAGATCTGGAAGCGGTGGGCGGACTATAGAGACCTGACCTTGGAACCTCCTGCTGAAACGGACGTTGATCTGTCCGATGATTGAGACCTCGGGGCCTGGATGGCTCCAAGACACTTAGTGTTTTCCTTTTGTATACTGCAGCTGATTGTGATCACATGCTTCGGGTTAGGGCGGGATAAGGGGTGGGTAGTTGGGACTGTTGCTGTTGTGGGGGGGATAATGGGGTGGGTTGGGGCTAGTCAAAAGTTTGAGCTATGCGTATATTATACTGTCATTTGCATACTGACGTGTTCTCCTGCTCTTGGAGGGCTGTACACTTGATTTGCTTGAACTTTTAATAAATACGGTTTTGAAAAAAAAAAAAAAATTACCTCCTCTTCAATGCACGTAAATGGGGAAATAAATTCCCCCATTTATTTTTTCTAAATCTACCTTTCTCGTATCTACACATGTCGGCATGCATGCAATGTCCTGTGCATTTTTTTTCTCTGCATGGCATTCAGAATGAGATGAAACATGTGCCCTCGTAAACACATATCTACAGAACCACACATTTAGCTCACTTCCTTAAGGCATGATGTTGGCCCTGTGGGATTCAGTCATGACATGATGACTTACTTGCCTCATACATATGATGTTCTTAGTTGCAATATTGATGCACACGCTCCAAAATGGCTGAATATATTTGTAGCTTTGTACATGGAAACTCTCAAAGTAATTGATACAGTTCATATGAAAGCACATATTTTTTTCAATCAGATATTACTTAGGTACGCATTTGTTTAGTTAAATACTGCCATTAACTTTCACCACAGATTAATTGGAAGTAAGCCCAGTCCCTAACCATATAGATGCAGCCCTTGTGATTAATGTTTTCACCTGACTAGTGATGCAGTTTAACACAGTGTGTTCTAGTACTGTTGACTTGCATCAACGCACTTGTATTTGTCGGTGCGTTAAAAAACCTTGGACTGTCTGTATAAATGTTTCCTGGGGCAAGCATGTATTCTTGAATTAGACTGCATGACCCAGTGTGTATTCATTGTATAGATGTTCAATTCCTGGTGGCACAGCACCCAGAATAATGTGCTGCATGGCTAAACACAAATTCTCAAATGCAACACCTATTGGCTATGCCAATGCTTGTTTTACTTGCATTGTCTTTGTTCATTAAGGTGTCGCATGTTTCATTTCCGCTTATTTCTTTTATAGGCATTTACAGTATAACTTTTTTCTTCTTAGTTGAAAACGTGTTTCTAGCTCAAGTTGCATATTCATGCTGTGAATCACTTGTAGAAAAGTACAGCAACTTGAATGTGTAAGGTAATTCACATACTTCTGATAAAGACTTCTAACTGCAGATTCCTCAACTTGTGAATTTACCTAACCGCCAGATTGTATCCGGAAACTTTAATTGCAATTCCCTCACTTGTGACATCATGCAGTTCATCGTTGAGTCTGTCTGAAAAGTATGTGACTTCGGGCGACTATAAGACCATCACCTCCACAGTGACTTCAGTGCCTTCCTTTCCGCACCTACCGACGTGGATCTGGAGCTAGCAGTGGTGTCTTTTGACAAACATTTATTTCCCTGAGGAAATGTGTTTCTAATTAAAATGTGCAGATATGGGCTATGAAACGACTTTGTTTCAAGCAGTGTCCAGACTGTCAGAAACAGATGTTGGTTATTGATACCCAGGATGTCTTCCCCTGGTGCCGCCGCATCTCTGTCGACTCATAGTTGTATTCTTGCTGCATGCAGATGTATCACAAAGCCATCCGTTGCAACAAAGCCAAGTTAGCCCTTGCTCAAATCCGTCGGAAGAATCGGGAAGGGTCGATTGCACGGGCGCTCTCGTTCCTGAAGCCGCTGGAATGAGGGTTCACAATCTAAGTGGTTGGGTTCAGGTAAGTCAAAGAGATCCTCAAAAATCACAAGAAGTCAAAACATGGGTGTCCTCTGTCCTCCCACTCTCCACACTCCTTGCATAACACCACAGGTATCTCTAAGCCTTGGAGCCTTTCTGTCGAATGGACATCAGCAGCATTCCCACTTCAACTGCCTCTTGAGCAGACTTTAAAAGGAGACAAACTCAGTCAGCTTAGAGAGGCTGCAGAAAAATATTATGTACCTCACTGGTTCTCGCTGGAGTGCCTTCGGGCCTAAGGATCCGAGGTAGTTGCCTTTCGGGCCATGCTGTCTGATCTGTCCCAGATGCTGACCCCGGCTACTCAGCCTCTCCCCAAGGTCGGTCCCTTCCTCAGGCTCAGTGCCTCCTGCTCCAGCCTTGGCACAACATATAATGCCTCTTTCTGCACAGTGGTGCCACCGGCTCAGGCCTCGATACCTGTCACTGACGCCGGACACGGAACTGAAAATGTTGTAATCCGAAGCTCTGCCCCTAGACCACAGCAGTATGCACAATCCAACACAGACATATCTCATCAATATGATGATGATAGTGATTACGAGGATGACTTGTATTTGGAACGTAACCCATTTTAAGACCTTCAGGATGCTAGTGAGCTGGATTCCTCACCAGACATTGGGTATCCTCCTCAAACCAGGCATTGGCTATAGAAGACTCTGCCACGGTGATCAGGAGGTCAGCCAATTTCAAGCTCAACCTGCTCATGCAAGAGGTCAAAACAAATGTCCTCACTGAGGTTCTGAACCCAGCTCAGACCAACCTAGATCCTTTATTGCTATTTAAAGAAGCCCTCATTGACATCCTGGTGGGTATCTGGGCGAAACCGGGATTTTGCCCCCTCAGTGAATAGGCAAGTGGCAAGACAACACTGGTTTGCTCCCAAGCACATGGATTTCCTCCTTCCACCAACCCCTTTTGTGATGCTTCAATAATACTTTAATTTGGTTCTCACTTGTTTGATGTGTACTCCCTTCAAACCCATGCACAGTTTCCTCTTGTGCCTCTTAACCATCAAGCCTGTGCTCTTTGTTGCAATCACATGTGCGAGTGAGTGAACTCCAGGCATTGTGTGTTCAACAACCATGCACTTTGTGCTTTCCGAACAAAGTGGTTCTCTGGACGAAGGCAGCTTTTCTACCAAAGGTGGTTTTCCCCTTCCACATACAGCAACCTAGTTCTCTGCAAGCATTCTGTACTCCACAACTCCCCCGATTTGACCTTAATAGGGCTCCTAGTTTCTCCATTGATCGCACCAGACAATACCAGCAAGATGACCAACTTTCCGTTGGCTCCTCTGCAGTAAAAAGAGAAATGCGGCGTAGAAGAGGGCCATCTTGCGATTAGCTGTTCTATGCATAAAGAAATGCTAAGAGGTAACGCAGTACCAGCCATAGTAGAATTATGTGCTCACTCCACCAGAGTAAAGGCTGCTACTACTGTGCTGGTGTGCATTGTGCCAGCCATGAGCCGCTACATAGGCATCCGTTCACACGCTCACGAAGCACTACTGCCTGGACAACCAGGTTCGCAAGCAAGGGCACTTCACCCAATCTGTCCAGCAGAATATCCTAGTCTGTCATCCCACAAACCAACCACCTTCTGGAGTATTGCTTTAGTATCTATTCGCCAGGTGAGAAATCTGCAGTTAGAAGTCTATGAGAAGACCAAGTTACCTTCAGCAACACTTTTTATGGTAGAGACTCTTCAGATTCCTCACTGACCCACCATCCTCCTTACCTTTATGTGTAATGGACAATTACAATCCATTAATAAGATCCCAAATCTGAAACATCTTTGCACTGCATTTCAGGTTCCATTGGCTCCGCTCCCAACGGCGCAGACAGAGATCCGAAAGAAATTGATGTCAGCACGCGAAAATGGTGGTCTTGTAGTGGCACTGATGAGGAGTCGCACAACACCACCTGTCGACATGCAAGGAAAATGCTATTAAAGTTTCTGGACAATAAAAGGCGTTACCGAAGGCAAGTAACTTGTTTTTCTATTCCACCCTACACTATAGATCAGGAAGTTTATTTTTCTGAAAATAACATTGAAAAGTTTTGTATAAAGCCTGTTCAAGAGCTTCTCGTAAAGATAGGGCCTCCTACATTTTAGAAGGAGCATCTACGACAAGCTGTCTGTCAAGAACACGTTCCTTTGCCGGCTGTCTGGCTTTTAAGAGCATATCAACAAAGACTGGCAATGGCTACAGGCGGGTGACAAAATGGAAAAATATAAATATGATGAGGAGGAATTCATGTGTGCCATTTCAGAAGCACTTCTTTTTGGAAGGATTTTGGTGCTAATGTAGACATTAGGAAAGACTAGTAAAAAGGATTTTCATCAAACGTTCTATGAAAGGTTGTCCTCTATTAGGCTGGCTAATTGCATCTTTGTGTTTTGCCTTTGTTTTATTCACCATAATGCAAATATCTGCATTTATGCCTTTTCATGTATTCTGCAATTAAATTGGGCTTTAATATAATCACAAAGTCTTTTAAAATTATAGTCTCTCAGGCAAGCAAATATTTGTACCAATTCACCAGTTGAGTGGGAGAAGTGTTGAAAAGTGGCCCACGTATCTTCTATCAATTACCAGGAGAAAATGCATAATGGGAAACTACTATATTCTGCAAAAGACTGTCACACACAAAATCCACACTATTTTAAAAGACTTTGCAATAATATTGAAAAGTGTTGCATAAAGCCTGTTCAAGAGCTTCTCGTAAAGATGGGGTCTCATACATTTTAGAAGGAGCATCTACGACAAGCTGTCTGCCAAGATCACGTTCCCTTGCCTGCTGTCTGGCTTTTAAGAGCATATCAACAAAGACTTGCTCCTTGGCCATAGTTTCCTTCTTGGCTAAAGAACTAGTGATAGGGGTAGTGGAGTTCCACCGGTTTATTTTTGCAGAACCTTGGTTCCCTGTTACACCCCTCCCCCCAAAAAAAATCACAGTTGCTAAGCCCTTTAAACCTAATATTTAAACACCTTCACATAACCTGAAGTCAGGAACTGTAGGATGCATTAATGGGAGGAGCAACAAGTGCCGTTTCACATCTCATTGAAACTGAAGGCTCAACTTTTCATGAGTAGGTAGGCGTGTGTAGGAGAACAGAAGCAGGGTGCAATCCGTGACCCTTAATGTCCACAGGGAGGAGGCATCCAAACGTCAAGGTGCCCTCTTGCAACTTAATGAAAATTAGTGCTATGGGAGGCACACATCTTTAAGTGTGAAACTTGCATTTTAATGAAAATAACTGCTATGGGTGACCCATCCGTAGAGGAGAGCCCAACACCAAACAAAACATACAGGGTGTTAATACACCCTACATCCCATGATGCACAGATTTCCCTAATCGCATATATTGACATAAGTCAACCACAACTTAATCAATGAGAGCTTCCAGAACCTGCATATGACCACTACACCATAATTTCATATTGGGCCAACCCTTAGCACCTTCCTGCACTCAAAAAGTCTCAAGCCATATATTTGGGTAAGCATCTGACATGTCAACAGTACATCCATATCCTCTCACCAGCCTACATGTCAACCATCCAGAAGATAACTTAAATGTACATTATCCAGTATTGGGGTATCTTTCATAGATTCACATGCCTGAATCATTCCCCGTTGCCGAGGCGGGAGTCCCACGGTAAATAAAATAGTAGTGCCAAAGGTAAATAACAGTGGTAGCCCCTAAGGAAAAAGGCCTGAGGCCCAAAACTTAGTAGCCTATCTATGCCTTGGCGTCTGGGGCTGATTTTCCAAACAGTTGGAGGGGTGCTGAGATTGTTTTAATTTTTAAAAAGGGTGATCGTTTTGATCCATCCAATTATCGCCCTATTAGCTTGCTGGATATTTTGCAAAAAATGTATTCCAGGCACATTTTAACTAGAGTGAACCTGTGGATGGAAGACAATTCAGTACTTACTAAGTTCCAGGCAGGGTTTAGGAACAGAGTAAGCACAGTAGACCAAGTTTTTAGATTCTGCTGCCTTTATTGGAAGTATGTCCTCATTAGAAAGGGGCATCTCTACGTCGCGTTTGTAGATCTCAGAGCGGCATTCGACTTGGTGTCACGAGATCTCCTTTGGGAATGCCTCCATTCATTAGGGCTACCTCCATGTTTGTTGCACCAGTTAATACGGCTGCATGCGAAGAACTTTGCGAAAGTACGATGGGGACCCAATGGGGAATTATCACAGAATATACCAATTGAGCGTGGGGTTCGTCAGGGCTGCGTGCTGGCCCGCACGCTTTTCTCACTGTTTGTGAATGACATCCCTACCCATTTAGCAAGGTGTGATGACAGTGACTCCCCCAAACTGAATGGTGAGAGGGTATCCGCGTTATTATTCGCGGATGATACCATACTAATCTCACAAACTCCCAGAGGTCTTCAGGCACTCCTGCACTCATTTCACCAGTATTGCAACAAACAGGGTTTAGAGATAAATGCAAAAAAAACAAATGCATGGCCCTAAGTCCCCACAAATCTCAAAAGGGGAATTTGGTACTTAACGGACAAAAATTAGAATTTTTTCAGAACTTTTCTTACTTGGGGGTCTCCCTAGATTCCAAATTCTCATGGAAGCCCCAAATAGAGAAAAGCAAACTGACATTCACACAGAATACTACACCTATTCTAAAAAAACATGGTGCAAGCACATGTAAAGCTGTCTCCCCTGCATTGGAGATATTCAAGTTTAAGGTGCAGTCAGCAACACTATACGGGGCTGAAATTTGAGGGGCCAATGTCCAAGAATGCCTTCTCAACTAATGAAAACAAGTTTTTGAGAAGTCTTGTTAAGATGCCAACCGGCACTCCTTTAGTACCACTAATCTTGGACCTTAACGTTAAACGAACGGACCACTATGCAATCCTACGGCCATTAACATTTTGGGTGAGACTTTGGTCTACACCAGAACTCATAGACTACAGGAATGGGTTAAAAGAAGTAATGAGCCTGGATGCGTTTAATTCTAATGCTTGGCTCAAACATGTTCGCTCATGGTTTAGGAAAATTGGCTTACCTCACTTTTGGGAAGACCCGGAAAATCTACCCAAAAATTCAAAAAAACTGTTGAAATCTGTCTTCTGGGCCCATAACGAACACACCGTGACTACCGAGCACAGAGGCAGAACACTAATCAATAACTTTCTGATCTTCAAGGATAACTCTTGTTTTGAGAACTTCCTTGATGAGATCGAACCCCCTCTAGCTAAAAGTCTATTCATGAAATTGAGGTATGGGAATCTTATGACCAATACAACCCTGGAAAGATGGTCGAGGAAGGGTAAAGCTGGGCAAAATGATACAACGTTAAGTGATCTTTGTACTATGTGTCAGGATGGTTCCCGAGAGGATGATCAGCATATCCTTTTCTTCTGCATTGCCTATGCGACATCTAGGAGAAAATGGATTAAGCCTCTATGTAATCATCTAGGCATAAGATCATGCAAGGAGGCATTGAGAATTATTAAATCTGATACTGGAAGAATGATTGTATTTAGTATTAGCAGATTTCTTCTATCTATAAATTTTGTTTGTATTAAGAATGGTCTCAAATTGTAAACCAGATATTGGGGAATATATTTGTATTCCAAATCTATTTTGTTCCCTAGTTCACTTTTTTTAAATCTTTTAAACTTTCCAAACTTTATAACGATGCAGTATTGTATTACATGTTTCTCTTTTTTAATACTTAAAAATTTTATGAGTTTCTGTTCAAACAATCTCCCTCCAACATCATATTCCACAACTGTATTTCCTGTCAATTTATTGCTAATGTCAGGTGCTAGCTAACATTATTATGTATTGTTAAATTGCATATCTTTTCTGGCTCTAATTGTGCCGAAATAAAGATTATGAATTGAATTGAATAGTAGCCTATCTACATCATTATGCTAAAAAGACCAACGTCTTTGTCCCAACCAATCAGCTAGCAGCACCCTCTAGAACACTCTCTGCAGAGCCAGTTCTCCTCAGATTTTCACCGCACGTCGTGTGGAAGGGAGTCTCCCTGAGTGCTACTCAGTTTTTTTCCTTCATGATGTCTGATAAGAAGGCCTTGTTCAAACCTTGCAGAACATGTGACAAAAAGAGAGTCCATGTTGATGATCAACATAAGGACTGTATCTATTGCCTCTTCCCCAAGCATGAAGCTAAAGATTGTAAGATCTGCCGAACCTTCCCTTCAAAAACTCTAAGGGATAGGGAGGCTAGAGTCCTGTTGTGGCTCAAATCTTCTTCAACTGAAGATGATGATAGAGCTTCAACCTCCAGCAAGAGAGCAAGATCTCAGGATATTTCGTCAAGTGAGGGGAGAAAGCATCTCAAATCCTCACACTCCACTTCTGGTCATTCTCAGTCCTCTGGGCCTATTCATTCAACAGAAGCTTCAGCTCTCAAGACTCTAAAAAGCAATTCATCAAAACCGTGAGTAAAAGCTGTTCTGTCTCTTCAGCTTTACCTATGTCGAGTATCTCTGTCACATCTTCACCTCCTTCGTCGATGGCGACAATTTCTACCACTTCTATTACTTCTCCTATCCTGTCGACGAGGATTTTCATAGTGTCTAAGAAAACCGTCGTCGATGATCTGTCGACGAAAGCCTTATCAACGAAGCCGTCTAAACACTGGTTGACGAAGGTACCGTTGACGAAGCTTCCGCCGTCGACGAAGACCTCTACTGTGACGTCTACGAGTGCCCCAATCGGCGAAGAAGTCAAGTCTGTCGACGATTGCCCCATCGACGTCGAGTCCGTCGACGATGCTTCCGCCGACATCTGCCTCGACTAAATGAAGAGTCCATCGACGGTGAATATATCTTCTTAGCCCCCGTCAACGACCATACCATCTACAGCAGTGGAACCTTCTTCTACTAAGTATTTAGGGGCGGTGCAAACTTTTTCAACGCCTATTGCTTCGAAAGGTTTCCAGCTTGAATCTTTCCAGAGACAAGAGTGTTTTTATATCTCACCACTTACTCCATCTCACCTCCTCGGCACATATGCCCAAGAGGAGGCTGATGACTATGATGACGAGGAAGGAGCTTTTGGTATAGCTCGTCATCCTTCAGAACTGAACATTAAATGTCAAGAAGACGAGGAAGATGAGGACTACAAGGAACACCACTACAGGAGGACATTGTTGTTCCTCACCACACAGGATACCAGGGGCATTCTAGGATTTCAGAGTCCAGCCATCTACCTCCTACCCTCATTCAGGACTTGCAGGCCATGCTAACTGATTATAGGCAGCGCTTCCCACCACAGCAAGTCATTCCACCACCCCAGCCTGTAGTAGTTCAGATCCTGTACCTCAGCCGGAGGTTCCAGCACCAATGTCTCCAGTTACAGAACCTCCTCAACCGCCCCAGCCTGTACAGCCTGCTCGAACTCCGAACACTTCCTCGGATAAAAAAGTTGAGCTGCCAGAGAATCCTCACTTGGATCCGTGGGATTCATATATTATCATATATTCATATATTATCCCCATGCCGTCTCCACCAACTCCACAACCATCAGAGTCACCTCCAGAAGATATAGGTGGATTCCATAACCTCATGCAGCAAGCTGCTACTAGATTTCAGCTTCCAGTGACTGTGGAACAAACTGATTCCTAGCCTCCTCTTTGAAATTGTGGAGGAAACAAAGTTACCAGGGCAATTCCTATAATAATTACATATGGACTGAGGGCATAAAAATTATGAAGAATCCTGCATCCGTGCCTGCAGTGCTTCCAAGGATTGATAACAAATATTGTGCTCCGATTGACCGCCCATCCTGCCTCATTGGTCACCCCAGGCCGGATTCAGTCATTTCACAGGCCACCCTACAAAGGTCTAAAATACCAGCCACACCAATCACAGCACCACCAGACAAAGAGGGACGTCGTCTTGACATCATTGGTAAAAAGTTCTCAACCATGGCTGCTGCCTCCATCAGGGCAGCAAATTCATTAGCGATCATAAGGCGTTATGATCGCCAAATGTGGTCGGACAAGCCCTCCAAGCAATCAAAACAGATACTGATACTGCACGATCTTTGGGTTCCCTACAGTACAAACGGGGAACATTCAGAGGTGCTAGAGGGCGTGGCTATTCCTCTAGAGGAAGTTAACATCAACAGAGCAGGCAATATCCACCTCAATATCAGCAATCTTATCAATCATCGTACCGCCAATCCAATACGGCTGGTTTCTCTCGCCAAGGAGGCCGAAAACGCTCCAACAATCAAGGGCCAGACTCTCATAGAAACAAGTGAATTCAGCCGGGCGCCAATCACATTTCCCTCCCTCCCTGTGGGTGCCAAAATACCTTTTTACCTGGATCAATGGCAAAAAATTACCTCCGACCGCTGGGTGCTAGACCTTGTAAAGCATGGACACACCCTAGAATTTGTCAACCAGCCACGAACGACTCCGCCCAAGGGACCCCCTCCCCCTCGTCTTCATTTATTGTGCAAGGCAGCTTATTCAATGTTCCTCAAGAACGCTATAGAGAAGGTCCCAGTTCTTCAGAAACGGACAGGTTTCTACTCCCGTTTTTTCCTCATCAAAAAAAAATCAGGGGAATGGCGACAAACTGTGGACCTTCGCAACCTCAACAGGTTCCTCAAGAAACAGGGTTTTTGTATGGTCACCCTGTCGGACCTTCTGAGCTGCCTGAACGAGGGAGATTTTATGGCTTCCTTAGACATGGAAGACTCATACTTCCATATCCCGATTCATCCGAAACATCGAAAGTATCTCCGATTCACTGTGGCTGGCGCCCATTATGAGTTCATAGTGTTCCCGTTTGGGCTCAAATGGGCTCCAAGGATCTTCACAAAGTGCCTGGCCCCAGTAGCGGCAACGTTGCGTTCTTGGGGAATCCAGGTCTTCCCGTACTTGGACGATTGGTTAATCAAAGGTCCTTCAAAGCTAAATGTAAGGAATGCCATTTCAACATGTCGCAATCTCTTTGCATCTCTGGGACTAACTGTGAACAGAAGCAAATCCCAGTTGCATCCAAAGCAGATACTGTCGTTCCCGGGAGCACGTCTAGACACAATACAATGCAAGGCATTCTTATCTCAAGAAAGACTGCTTCGCTACCAGAAATTGACACGTCAGGTTTCAAAAAGAAAGTCACTTTCTGTTCGCCTGTTCGCTTCTCTCCTGGGAATGTGTTCTTCGGCCATAAATCTCATCCCCTTGGTGCGCCTGAAAATGAGACCTTTACAGGAGGAACTACATCTTCAGTGGAAACAAGCGACAGGTTGCTTCGACGACATCATCAAAGTCACTCTACGAATGGTGGATGCTCTTCAATGGTGGTCACTGCTACCCAATCTAACACAAGGACTCCCGTTCCTACAGAACCCTCCAGACTTCGTTTTGACAACGGATGCGTCCATGGAGGGATGGGGAGGTTATCTCCAAGATTTACAGGTACAAGGCAAATGGTCTCAGAAGTACAGACAACGTCACATCAACAGTCTGGAACTGCGGGCAATCTTCCTATCCTTGCAAGCGTTCCTTCCAAGGATTGCAGGATCTTAGGTCTTAGTTACCAACAATACCACCAGCATGTTCTATGTGAACAAACAAGGAGGGACAAGGTTGGCAACGTTGTCAAAGAAAGCTCAGGAGTTATGGGAATGGCTAACACTTCACAACATAACTCTCAAAGCAGATCATGTCAGAAGCCTCCACAATACCATAGCAGACAAACTCAGCAGGTCCCTATCAAAATGCCACGAGTGGGAATTGGACCACGTTCAAGTAAACCGAGTTTTCCAGGCTTGTGGCAAACCGACTTTGGATTTGTTTGCAACAAAGAAAAATAAGAAATGCCGGTATTACGCCAGACGATACCCTCAACAGGGGTCACGAGGGAATGCCCTGTCCATGCGATGGTCAGGGATTTGTGCTTACGCTTTTCCCCTGATCCCGTTGATACCAAGAGTGTTGCGCAAGATGAAACTGGAGGGCTGCCGTCTCATCCTGATTGCTCCCCGGTGGCCGCGCCAGTACTAGTTCCAAGAACTTATGTTGCTATCCCAGGACCGTGCAATCCGTCTTCTTCCAACTCCAACACTGCTGTTGCGGAACGAGGGACAGATACTTCACCCAGACCCTCAATCTCTAAAATTACACGCATGGCTCCTGATTTCTTAGAATTTCAAAACCTTCATATTCCTTAGGACTGCAGTGACATCTTACAAAAATCATGAGCACAAAGCACATTGAAGACGTATCGTCTTAAATGGAAGAGCTTTAGCCTTTGGTGTGACTCTAACAGTATACACCCAATAGAAGCTCCTGCAGAGAAAATTCTTCCTTATCTACTGCATCTAGCTCGCTCTGGGCTCTCTTTTTCATCAATAAAAGTCCATCTAGCGGCTCTATCCAGGTTCAGGAAAGTTGCCAACATTCCCATACTGTGTTCGTCCTCTCTAATCAAACACTTCATGAGAGGTCTTTTCTGAGCTTATCCTACGGTTAAGCCTCCTCCACCAGAATGGGAACTCAATATGGTTCTCTCACAACTGATGAATCCATTCGAACCCATTCATAAAGCCGACATCAAGTATCTCACGTGGAAGGTTGCCCTACTTCTAGCCTTAACGTCTGCCAGAAGAGTAAGTGAAATTCAGGCATTCACTATTAAAGAACCTTTCCTGCATTTCTCTAAGGATTATGTCACTCTTCAAACTAATCCAACATTCATACCGAAAGTACCCTCACAGTTCCATTTAAATGAACCAGTGAAGTTGAGAGCTTTCTTTCAGTATCCTACTACACCGGCGGAAAGAACACTACATTCTTTGGACATCAAACGATGTTTAAAATTCTACCTGCAACGGACAAAAACCTTCAGGAAATCTGATCAATTGTTTGTGGCTTACGGTCAAATCACGCTGGGTGCAGCAGTCTCAAAAGCCACAATTTCCAGGTGGATAGCTTCCGCAATCCATTTCTGTCATATCAAATCGAACAGACCACTGTTGAGAAAGGTCAAGGCTCACTCCACAAGATCTGTGGCAGCGTCTACAGCGTTGTTTGCAGGAGTGACGCTGGAAAATATCTTCCGTGCAGCGACATGGAAGAATGTCCACACGTTCACGAGACATTACTGCCTGCAATCAACGAGTCAAGAGGATGCGGCAGTTGGTCAGGCTGTCTTACGACACCTATTTCTTTAAGAACAGATTCAGGTAACCTGTGTC
The DNA here is from genome assembly GCF_964261635.1 of Lissotriton helveticus. NCBI lineage: Eukaryota > Metazoa > Chordata > Amphibia > Caudata > Salamandridae > Lissotriton > Lissotriton helveticus. Next base: position 1,370,991,368 of record NC_136057.1, read on the forward strand.
TTTAATTTTGTATTCATACAGAGGTATCCATATATTGATGTACAGATATAATGTGTCTTATATATATATATATATATATATATATATATATATATATAAATATATATATATATATATAATTTTCACTGAAAAAACCATAGGTTTCAAACCAGTTATAGTTAGGTGGAAATTTTACTCGCATAAAACCATTGAAATTCCCACGTTATAGTTAGTTGGACTCACTATAACATGCGCGTGCAATGCACTGCTGATGACGTCACATATTACATCACTCATGACATGGTCAGTGACATCACTCATGACATCACTGATGACATCTCAAATGACATCACTGATGACAACATCCTTGTGACAAAGTGGCAGACCGCCTATCAGCATAAAATAACCTTTGACACACACATTCAAAAATAGAAACTAACATTTTCTTAAAAAAGGAGAAACCAATACCAATTACAACAACTTATTAGGTAATTCCAACATCTACATACACATCCACTCATTCACCAACAGTTCTATATAGTCACTCATGCATGTACTTACTCATCATATGTACTCATACACCTATACATCCTGTTACACACTAATACTCATCCATATAGTTACTCACGCACAAATTCACACATGCAAATAAACTATCAAAAAACATTTACTTGAATATACTGCTATATACACACCACTACACATACTTCTACAGAAACGGAAACATATTTACTCTCTTAAACAATAAATTATAAAAACACATACTCACAAACCACCCATACACACAATCATCCACCCATACAGTCTTGCACACATGCTGTCTTCAAAATACATACAAATAGTGAGTCACTCATTCATGCATCTGTGCTCTAAGTAATATCCCCCACCGAACCATACAGACACTTATACTGATACTCAAAAAAACAACTAATAACCCATATACACCCTCATGTAGCTACTCACCAACCCATGCAGCCACTTATACACAAAGTGAGACACAGATACAGATATTTAAATATTTAAACATTACTCGCTAATATATGTATTCACTAAGATACATTTAATAAGTCAGTTAACCAATCAATCTTACACAAAAAAACATCCATTTAGACATTTATTTACCCATTTATTCTTCCATCAACCTTTAGATATACATATATAAAAAATATTTATTTTTCAGAAAGATACACATTCACTGGATGATGTCATCAGTGATGTCATTTGAGATGTCATCAGTGATGTCATGAGTGATGTCACTGACCATGTCATGAGTGATGTAATATGTGACGTCATCAGCAGTGCATTGCACGCGCAAGTTATAGTGAGTCCAACTAACTATAACGTGGGAATTTCAATGGTTTTATGCGAGTAAAATTTCCACCTAACTATAACTGGTGTGAAACCTATGGTTTTTTCAGTGAATTTAATAGGTTTTTTAAATGCTAATTCCTAACTATAACTGGTGTGAAACCTATGGTTTTTTCAGTGAATATATATATATATATATCTATAATTTCTATGGCAAAATGAAACCCCTCATTTTGTTCCTTTGCAAATTAAATGTTTTAAGTGTTAACACTTTATTCCAATCAAGATGACTTCAGGTGTGCCATACTTTTGTCATAAGTAAGACTGTTAGCGCTCTAGTTGTTCTTTAGAACACTCCTGGACATTCTGTCATTGGGCTATAGTTGGGCTACATCTGGCTGATATTTGGGCTACATTTGTTTTTTTTTGTCTCTGGTGGCCATCTTTGGGCTACATTGGGCTACATTTGGGCTCTAACATATATATAGCCCAATGTAGCCCAATATATATTTTTTCAAAGTTAATTTTCGTAAAAACCACTGGAGCATATATCTTGAGACATAGCAAAGGCACATCGGGGTACCAGTCAATACAATTTTGCCAAGTTTGGTGGAATTCCATTCAGCCGTTCGGGCTAAAAGTGAGTCCAACCGCCCTATGGAAATTAACATGGGGAAAACACGTTTTGGGACCCCATTTTATCTCGGCCCCCGCTTGACGGATCCCCCCGAAACTTTCAGGGAAGGAGCGGAGCGCAGCGAGGCAAAGTTAAGGAAAATTACAGGCAGATCCCTCATTCGGCGCCAAAGTTATTCCCAATAGAATGTTGCGGATTTCCTATGGAAAACGATCCTAACTATAACTACCTACTGGCGACCGCCAGTAGGTAATATATATATATATATATATATATATATATATATATATATATTCAGAGAACTCCGTTTCTTTCTCGTCTGTAATCCTCCAGAAACACGGGCCCATGCAGGTAATTTGCAAAGTCTTTAATCTGCGTGCAACATAATCTCCGCCATGACGCGTTTCGGGCCCTATGAGCCCTTGATCACATATATATATATATATATATATATATATATATATATATATATATATATATATATATATATATATATATGTATATGTGTGTATATATATATATATATATATATATATATTACATGTTAAGATTTTAACTAATGGATGTAAGTGACATTATATATCCATGTTTTTATTACTCTATGAATATTCTTTTAAATTTCTGATCATATTTTATTTATGTAAGTTCAGTTGCCTTACTTTTATTGGATATTATTGATGATGTTTCTGGGAGTTTATCAGTACAAGTCTCCCACCATCCGCAACAAACTAATACATGGCATACTGCTTGCTATTCTGATTCAGGCATGTGAATCAATGAAAGATACCCCAATACTGGATAAGAAAACAAGTTACTTACCTGTAACTTCAGTTATCCAGTATTGGTATCTTTCATAGATTCACATGCACCCACCCTCCTCCCCGGAGAGTCAGTTCTCTATTTGGGATACTCATTTCCCACTTGTGCTAACGAAAATCTGAGGAGAACTGGCTCTGCAGAGATGGTTCTAGAAGGTGCTGCTAGCTGATTGGTTGGGACAAAGACTTTGGTCTTTTTAGCATTATGATGTAGATAGGCTACTACGTTTTGGGCCTCAGGCCTTTTTCCTTAGGGCCTACTACTGTTATTTACCCTTGGCACTGCTATTTTATTTACCGCGGGACTCCCGCCTCGGCGACGGGGAATGATTCAGGCATGTGAATCTATGAAAGATACCAATACTGGATAACTGAAGTTACAGGTAAGTAACTTGTTTTCATAAACAATGCTAATCAGACCCACACCCAGCTGTTCTCTCTCTAAATTGATACAATGTACTTTAGATACATACCTAATTGGAAATTGGGTCACCTTTTGTGAGCCCCTGTTTAGTGTACCATAGGTACCCAGGGCAGAGGTGCATCCAAGGCCTACCAGGGGCTGCAGCATATATTATGCCACCCCTGGCTGGCCATCCAAACTGACACCACAGGCTGATCACTCAGCTTGGGCAAGGTGGTGTAATCACCCTTTGCTTAGATATAGTATACCTATATCTACCCTTATATATAGACACATATATACCTATAAGTCACTCCTATGGCAGGCCTTGACAATCCTGAAGGCAGAGTGCTTGGTTTTATGTGAGAGGGTGCCCTAGCATGAGCTGAGCCCCTCTGCAGCTTTCAGAACCATGTCCTTATAGCTGTTCTATGATATAGCCATACCATATACTCTTAAGTGCATTATAATCCTCGCTGTTAATGCTGACTTTGGTTTGACTGTATCAAAACATGTCGTGTAAGGTGTCATAATGCTACCCCCCCCCCCCCTACGCGGGGGTAGCATTCCACCCTTCTAGAGGGAGAAGGCATGTAGTTACTGCTTTTCCCGGTTAAAGTTAAACAGAGCCTCAGCAAAATGGATGCTGCTGCCACAGACACGAGTCTGACCTCCTGCTGCTGGACAAAACTCCGGCAGGGGAGGCCTGGACAATAGGTTTCCTGCCTTGGGAGGTGCTAGAAAGGCTTTTAGTGTATTGAGGCAGGGAGGGCTGCAAAATGAGACACTGCCTGGGGCACACAAGGTGCTCCATGCATAGCCCGGTTCAAACCAGTTGCTGGGGCACTCCAGCCCCAGCTCTGGCGCGAAACTGGACAAAGAGAAAGGGGTGTAACTACCCCCTTCTCAGGGTCCACCCATAGGAGGGCCCTAACAGGTAATCCAGCCCCTTAGATTAGTATAAAGATAGGAGCTGTGTCTAGAGACATTAGATTATCCTGGAATGAAACTCTGAAACGGAACTCTTGGACCTTCGACGTTCTATACAGACTAGAAGACTAAAGACATCTCCCTTGTGGTCAAGGAGTGACCACCCTGTGCAAACAGGCACCACCAGTAACTTGCCGGTTTGCTTTGTCGACGCTCCTGCCGGAACCCGAAGACTCAGCGACTCAGGAACTGGACTTCCCCGACTCCGATCCACATCCACAGCAAAGCTGAGACCCGTGGCGAATACGAGAGACGTGGGACCGGACACCCTGGACTACCTGCTCTTTGCTAAACGGTGCAGCTTCTGAGATACCCTTGAAGTTGTGCATTGGGGTTTGAGAAGCCCCAGACCCGAGCGCCATTTGCACCGAAGCTCAGCCCTCCACACTCCACGAGTGCCGCGTGGGGCCTGCTCTTGAATTTCAGCTTTACACGCCTTCCCGGTTGCTAGACCGTTGGCTAGTTAGCCCTCCGAAGAATTCCTTGTGAAACTACGCCACTTGCCTGGTTGCTCCGGGCTTGCTCCAGCTTCCCTGCGAAGGAGAATCTCCCCAGACCTTGCTGGTCTGACCTGAAGCCAATCTTCCCTTCCTGCGTGGATTGCGTTTGCCAAGGCTTGTTGGGTCCAATCCGGATACCGATACCGCAGACATCTAGATCCTTCGTGGGACAGCTCGAATCCAGCTCCTGGTTATCATCGACTCCTCCTGGTCCTCGTGGCTGCAAAGACAAGCTTCACCTGATTGCATCTCGACATTGCCTGGTTCCTTCCTAGTCCCTTCCTGGTCACTGGCTAGTGACCCAGACTCTGTACCCTCTGCTTTCAGGTTCTTCTCATTGTATTGTAGTATTGTATTGTAGGTATACTTGTATAGCGCGGTCCTGTCGCCCGAAGGGCATCCTGGCGCTTGAGATCCGGTCAACAACACTTCCACTGCTCAAACATTCCTAGGGAAAAGATGCGTTTTTAGGGCTTTCCTAAACGGGAAGTAGTCCCTTTGACTTCTCAAAGGGAGTGGCAGGGAGTTCCAGAGTTTGGCCGCTGCGACACTAAACGAGCGGCCACCCATCCTTACTCTCTGGAACCTCGGAACCACAAGCAATTGTGCCGAAGAAGAGCAAAGGGGCCGCGAGGCAGAGTACCAAGCGAACATATTCTGCAGTGGCACTGGGCCCTGTCGATGTACCGCCTTAAACACTAGGCACGCCTCTTTATACAATACACGCAAGTGCACCGGCAGCCAGTGTAGGTCCCTTAAGGCTAAGGTGGAGGAGCTAAGGTTAGGGCGAGAGAGAGCCAGCTTAGCGGCCATGTTCTGCACCCGTTGTAACTTCCCCAGCAGGTTTTTTGGGGCCTCCAGAAGCAGCGCGTTGCAGTAGTCTAAACGACTCAGTATGGTCCCGCGCACTACTTCCGGCCTGGCCTGTACAGGGAGAAGGGGAAAGACTTTACGCAGCATGCGTAACAACATCATGCACGAGGAGATGGTCTTATTAACATGCATGTCCAGCTGTAAATTTGGGCCGAAAATCACCCCCAAGTTACGAGCTGACTCCGCGGCCGACACTGTGTCGGGGAAAGTAGAAGGCCAGAAGTTCTCCGGAAGTACCCGCGGAATCCGGTCCATGGAGCAATGGAGCACCTCGGTCTTTGTGCTGTTAAATTGCAAGGAATTGGCCCGAAGCCAGTCCGCTGTAGCTGCCATGCAGTGATGGAATGTCTCCAGCAGGACCGCATTATTTCCTTCCAGGGAGAAGACCAGCTGGGTATCATCAGCATAATTAAAAGCCGAGATACCAAAAGATTTTATAAGCTGGACCAGAGGGCGGAGGTAAAGATTGAAAAGTATAGGGCTGATGGCCGAGCCCTGTGGGACCCCCTGCCCTACTTTCCGCAACTCCGATCGAAAAGGAGGAAGCGCGACCATCTGCTGCCGGTTGTTAAGGTAGGATACCAGCCAGTCTCTTGCCCCCTCTGTAACCCCGCACTCTTCCAGCCTCCTGATGAGGGTCCGATGGCAAACCGTATCGAACGCGGCCGACATGTCGAGCAGCACCAGAAAGGCTGCCCGACCACTCTCGACACGCGAACGAAGATTGTCAAGTACGGTTACCAGTGCGGATTCTGTCCCATGCGCTGGACGGAAACCAAACTGTGTCTCATCGAACCACCCGATTTCTTCCAAGAAGCCTGAAAGGGAGCGGGTCACCAACTTTTCCACGATCTTAATAGGAAAAGGGAGCAAGGAAATCGGCCTATAGTTGGAAAGACAGGCGGGGTCCAGAGTCGGTTTCTTAAGCAGTGGTGACACGACTGCCAGCTTCCAGCACTCGGGAACTGTTGCCGAGTCCAAAGACTGGAGGCAGATGGAGTACAGAGGCTGGAAGAGTTCCGCCTGAAATGTCTTCCAGAATTTGGGTGGCAATGGATCAAGCGGAGAACCCGATGACACCGTTCGTGCCAGGCTGCAAAACTCCTCAAAGGAGGGAATGGGGAAGTGTCTTAGTTGGGGTCGACTGGACACAGCTTCCAAAGCTCCCAGGCTGGAGGCATGACCACTCGGCTGGAAACGACTGGGCGAAGTGTCCGGGGCTGCCCGGGCTGCCTGACTAGAGGCAGGCCTACTCTGCCGTGTTTGACCGGCCACGACGCCCGAAGCCTCCAGACCGAGGGCATGCCCACTCAGCAGGGGTCGACTGGAAGGAGTGTCCTGAGCTCCCAAACTAGGGGCTGGGTCACTGGGCTGGGGTCGACTGGGTGACCCGTCCGGAGCTCCCAAGCCGGAGTCAGAGACATCCGGCCGGGGTCGACTGGACAGGCTGGCCGGAGCTCCCAAGCCGAGAGCAGGAGGCACTGGTTTTTTTTAAGCCTTCCATGATCTTAGCGATCTTCTCCTCAAAGGCACTCGCCAGGGAGTCGCACAAGGCCTGCGACGCAGGGACAGTATTGGCCACGCACACAGGGTGGGTCAAGTCCCTGACGATTTTAAACAGGGCTTGTGACTTGTTGGGAGCCTGGTTCAGGGTGGTTTCCAGAAAAGCCGCCTTAGCCAGCCTGATCTGCACCTTGTATTCCTGCAGTGCCAGCCTAAACGAAGCCCTCGCTGAGTCCGAGTACTGCTTCCTCCAGGCTCTCTCTGCACGTTTGCGGCTCAACTTCAGCTGCCGCAGCTCCTCCGTATACCAGGGACAAGCCCGGTTCAATCTACCTCGAGACTTACGGAGAGGCGCAACCTTGTCCAACGAATTCGTGATGGCCTGGCACAAGGTGATATAACTTTCCTCCGCCGAATTACTCAGACAGAAATTATCTGGTAGTAAGGTAGGCAGCAACGATGAGTTTAGAAGTCGAGACCAAGGTCTGCCCAGTTTAGCCTGTCCGGCGCCGGCCTCCCCCGAGGAGTATTCCCCCAGGCAGAGAGAGAAGGCAACCAGTGAGTGGTCAGTCCAGTATTGACATAGGATATCATTGACCACTACTAGTTGTGCGTCTGCGAAGACCAGGTCCAAGGCATGACCTCTCCTGTGAGTAGCTGACCGGACCAGTTGTTGCAGCTGAATGTCGCTGAAAACTTGACAAAGTGTCGTAAACGCACTATCCAGCGGGCCACCCGGCCACAGGTTGAAGTCCCCTAAGACCAGCAGCTTGGAGTGGGTATTAGAGAGGTCATATATCAGGTCGATGAAATCTGACAGGGAGGGTACAGAGTCCGGCGGACGATAGCACAAAACGCCCGTGAACAGTGTTCTCTCAAGATCTTTAAAAGAGAACCCCATCAGCTCAAAGCCCGAAAACTCTCTAATTTTAAGTTGGAAGAGACCCAGCATTTCTCTATAAATGACGCCAATTCCACCACCCCTGTTTTTCACCCGAGGGGTGTGAATGATTTTAAAACCTGGGGGGCAGGCCAAGCCCAGTTCAACCAAGCAGTCCTCCAGAGTCCAGATTTCCGTAAGGAACAAAGCATCGAGCCCCAAGGACTCGATGAGGAAAGCGATCTCTGTGTGGTGCTTGCAAAGCGACCGAACGTTAAGCAACCCACAAGAGAGGGAGTTAGGCATAGATAAGACACTAGCCTTCTGATTCAAGAGCGCCTGGCTCGGTCTGAGTTCCAGTAGGTCAGCCCGAAAATAGACTAGACGTGGAAAGTGCGGGGGGACAGAGGGAGTGGCCCTATGCGCGCCCGTTGCGCGAACGGGCGCAAACGGGCTTACCTCTGGCGCACCTCCGGCGCGCCTACGTTGCGCCCGCTGCGCGCAACCGCTGCGCGCTTGCTCGTCGATCCTTTTATGATATTGGACCGAGCGGGAGTCCGCCTCCTGCGTCCCTTGCCCTAAGCAAGATGGCGCCCGAAGTGCTCCCAGCCTTCAACCCCACCCAAGATGGCGGTCGGACCCGCTAAGCTAGCTGTATCCCGCCGAATGCGGGTGGAATCCAATTACAGTGCGAGTGAGCCTGACTGTTCCCCGGCCTAAAAAGCCGACACCTAAGGTAGGCAGCACAATTTAATAAGCTCTAGCAGCTCTATAGCGCGTTACCAGCAGCACGACGAAATTTAAAATAAAGCACACGATTAAAATGCAGCAACAGCAAAGAGCGCGTAGACCAGAAATCTGACCTGACCGCACCCCCGGTGGCTTAAATAAGCTCACCAAGTGCGGGAGTCCGCCTCCTGCGTCCCTTGCCCTAAGCAAGATGGCGCCCGAAGTGCTCCCAGCCTTCAACCCCACCCAAGATGGCGGTCGGACCCGCTAAGCTAGCTGTATCCCGCCGAATGCGGGTGGAATCCAATTACAGTGCGAGTGAGCCTGACTGTTCCCCGGCCTAAAAAGCCGACACCTAAGGTAGGCAGCACAATTTAATAAGCTCTAGCAGCTCTATAGCGCGTTACCAGCAGCACGACAAAATTTAAAATAAAGCACACGATTAAAATGCAGCAACAGCAAAGAGCGCGTAGACCAGAAATCCGAAATCAGAAATCTTCGATCCACCCTTGGACCCACCCGGACACGTTTCTCCTGGTCGCCTGCAGCACTTCTTACAGCTCTCCATAGGAAACGGCGACGAAACCCGTCACGAAAAGACACCTATGCACCCGGCTTCCCTGGGTGAGGTAACTCGAGTACTCTGGTGCTCCCGTGGGTGTTTACTCTCGAAGTGTCCTAGTTTACAAGGGTTTTAGCATAGTCCATCTGGAAGTGTCCTTAATCTACTACTTTGTAACTTTTATGTTCCCATTATAACTCTATGGTAACTCGCGACTGTTCCCACACTGCACGTGTCTCCAGTGGGTCTCCTACTTCCTAACCTTTGGTTCTGTAGTGTAGCCCCAGCGATTCCCTAGGCCTATTCACTATTCCTGAAGTGGTCCTTATACCACTTACTTAGTATATGGTTCGTGAGGCCTCTAGGGCAGAATTGTATTTGTGCAACTTATAGAATGCTAAATGAGTAACTTGTATCGTATCTCAAACTCTGACCTCATAAAGAGTGCAGAGGGGTTGTGTTAGTAATAAATACATATATATTTGATATATACCTTGTGTGGTGTCCTTTCATTTGGTATTCAAGGGATTATATATGGTAAAACAGCGGGCTTCACATGCTCACTGAAGTTTTAGCCTAAGACTGCTGGTCCATGCTACCACTAGGATAGCTGATCTATAAGGTTGACTTTACAACCACCATCATAAGGGTCGTTTAGACTGGTGTAAGGTGCCCACTAGAATAGTGGACAACATATGCCAGGCTAACTTCTCACACCTACCCAGGCTACATCGGGGGGTCCCGTCGGGGCCCGCCAGCGCATGGCTATTCCCCTTTTTGCTAAGAGAATGGATAGGGATGCAAAGCGACGCTGCACCTTTTCGGTCTTCCGCTTGCGGAAGATCCTGAGTGCGCATGCTTCCTATGTGGACATGGTCATAATGTGGGTCATCACTCGGAGTGTCCGGTGTATGTTGTCCCAGTGCTTTTGGATAGTGGGGCAATCCCAAAACATGTGCTTGAAGTCTGCTTCAGGGGTCTGGCAATGGGGGCATGCTAAGTGTGTGTCAGGATAAAAACAGTAGAGGCAATCTGGTGTGAGGTATGCTCTGTGGAGGGCTATTGAATTGAATGTTCTTAAGAAGCGCGTTCCTGGATACCTTTTTGGGATATTCTAGTGCTGTCTCACATTCTTTGTCATTAAATACCCGCCCCACTTCATCGTCCCATGTCTGTTGTAACGAATGTAGAGGGTTGAGGATCAGTTCCCGAACAGATTTGTAGAGCCATGTAACTAAATGTCTACCCGCTCCCATATGCAAAATGGTGTGCATCACCGGGTGTGTCCGAGGCTCCCCCTCATTTAGATCCCAGTAGTGACGTCTGCTGTCTAAGAGTTGCCTGTGTAGCAGGAACTGACCGGTTGGAAGGTCATATTGGTCAGCTATTTGGGCGTAAGTCTTAAGTTGTCCATCTTCTAACAGGGATTCTACCTCAGTGACTGCATGTTTGGTCCATACCTGCAGAGCACCGGTGGTATAGTACTTATCCTTTCAGGGGAATCCTACCAATGGGAGCAGAGGCGAGTACAGGGGTTTTTCTCTGGACATGCAATGGATTTTCAGCATGCACGTGTGGGCTATGGACACCTGCAGGGGGTAGGTGCGCAGTGGTTTGGTACCTGACAGGAGCATTCTCCGGATTGCCGGGAGGGGTACGCGACCTTAATCAGTAACTGTTTCTCCTATATGACGTTCTGCCGTCCAGTGCGACAGCCACTGGAGTTGAGCCACCAGGAAGTATGCTTCAAAGGATGGAGCACCCAGACCTCCCTAATTCGTGGGCAAATACAATGTGGTTAATGCTACCCTATGTCGACCCCCTCCCCATATCAACTAAGCGAGCAGGGTATCCAGCTCCAGAAAGAATGGGTGTGGTGGTATTACTGGGAGATTGGTGAAGTGATAGAGTAATCTGGGAACCGTGATCATTTTGAAAAAGGCTACTCGTCCAATGGGGGCCAGGGGCAGTGTTTTCCATAAGCCCACTGCCATGCGTATCCCCGCCAGCGCCCTGCGGTGGTTTCCTTCATCCAGGTCCTTGGGAGAATGGTACAGCCTCACCCCCAGATATCTGGGCGCCGCAGCACTTCAGGCAAGTTTCTGAGCTCCAACCGGGATGTCTAAGGGGGCCAAATATGGGCTCAATGGATAGTGTGGATTTGTCCCAATTGACTTTGAGGCCGGAGGCCTCCGCAAAGTCCTGTAACACCGTCCAGATTGGGGCGAGGTCACTTGTGACGTCTCGGACATATATAAGGAATTCATCGGCATACAGTGATACAGGAATACCCCATGTTTCTCCCTCTCGACGTAAACGTATCGCCTGAGCCTCTACCACCAGGGTGAACAGGAGGGGGGACAATGGGCACCCTTGTCTAGTTCCTCGTTCTATTGTGAATTGTGCCAACATGTATTTACCTATTCTCACCTGCGAGGGAAGGCCTGTATAGAGAAGTTTAATATACGCCATCACGGTAGGTCCTATGTTTATTCTGCGGAGGACAGCAAATAAATATGGCCACAGAAAAGTATCAAAGGCCTTTTCGAGGTCTAGAATCAGACACGCCGCTTTGGGGAACTGTGTTCTCGCCCTGTCCTGGATATGGAATAACCTACGTAGATTCTGCTAGGTGTTACGCCGCGGGACAAATCCACATTGGTCTGGGTGGATCAGTGGTGTGAGAATTTGGGTATAACGGTCCGCTAGTATTTTACCTAATATTTTACAGTCTGCGTTTAGTAGTGTTATTGGTCTGTATGAGGCAGGGAGCGTTGGGTCTCTGTGTGCTTTTGGGAATGGAATTCACTCCCCAGCACACGTCAACTTTCAAAATGGTTTCCCTATTTTAACTAAGAACAAACCACTAATATTTTATCACACAATATAAATTGTAAACGTTTCGTCTTTTCTTTTTCAAGTTTTATTCTTGTAGTCTTCCACATCAGTTCTCAACAGTAACAGCCTGTGGCTGTTGAGAACTGATGTGCAAGACTACAAGAATAAAACTTAAAAAAAGAAAAGACGAAACGTTTACAATTTATATTGTGTGATAAAATATTAGTGGTTTGTTCTTAGTTAAAATAGGGAAACCATTTTGAAAGTTGACGTGTGCTGGGGAGTGAATTATATTTATTACAGAGCTTAGGCTTGGTTCTGTGGAGTTTGGTGGTTCTCCACACCCTGCAGCACCGTTTATACAAATAGACAGAACCCAGATCCAATTGTGTGAATCTAGCCAGAGGCGCCTTACACCTATACTTAATACCACGTTTCGGAGCATATATCTGGTTTTGGGAATGTAACTAGCATCGATTCCCTGAGTGAGCCTGGGAGTTTGCCTCTTTCCAGCGCCTCTTCATATATGGCTACAACACAGGGGATCAGTTGGGCTGAGAAGGTGATGTAATATTCGAGCGGGAAGCTGTCCATTCCTGGCGCTTTATTGCACGCCAAAGCTTTGATTGCTTGGGCTACATCTGGGGACTTGATCCTCGCCTCCATTGCTTTTTTGTCTGTGGATGGGATGCGGGGTAGGAGCAATGGGCGGAGGAACTGGGTAATCACGTGGTGGTCTCCCAGCACTGGGGCCTGATAGACACCAGATTAATAGTCGTGAAAAATGTGCAAGATATCTATCTGTGAATGTCTAGGGGTCCTGGTCTTGTCAATTATTTCTGTGATAGGGTTCACATCTGTGTCTTGCTTGGCTAGCCAAGCCAGGAGCATCCCAACACTATTGCCTTCTCGGTGTACCTTGGAAGCATAGACCCAAAAATTATATTTGCAAAGGTCTCTCATTGCCTCTGCGTGGGATGTCTTAGCGGTTGCTACTTGGTCTGGGGTGGCTTCGCCTGTATCTGCTTTTTTGGTTAAAGTCGCCAGTGCTATTTCCGCGCTTTGCAGTGATCTATCGAGTGATCTACGTACCCCTACTATTTGTTGTATACAATGCCCCCTTGCTGCGGCTTTGAATGCGTCCCATTCTATTAGTCTGGACGTCGCCTTGCTAGCGTTTAGTGTGAAATGCTCTTGGATGTGATCCCCATGCTTGTGACAAAACACTTTGTCTGTGAGGCAGTCCCGTGGTAACTTCCAGGTGGGTACAGGGGTGGGTGGATTCACCTGAGAGTCATTATATGTGTCATGATCCGATAGTACTCTACCTAAATAGTCCATGTGCTGTACTTTTGGGAGTATTGTTGTGGAACAGAGCAACCTATCCAGTCACACCCGCAAGTTATGTGGGATAGAGTAGAAGGAATATATTTTAGTGTCTGGATTCCATTCCCGCCATGCGCCCGCCAATGCCCAATGTTTTACCCAACTTCGAAATAGTTCTGTCTGCTTGTGCGCAGGCGACTGCGCCGACGGGGGTGAGATCTATCGAGACGAATGTCCAAGGTACAATTATAATCATATTATAATATTGGCCACAGGACCAATTTGTAGTGGGGGAACACTCCTGTAAGACTATTCCAGAATTGATCTTCTTCTACATTAGGACCGTGTATGCTCCCTAATAATATTGGCTGTTCCTCTAATAATCCCTCTAGTAGGGCGTATCGTCCTCCTTTATCTACGATGCGCGCCTGTTCCCTGAAGGGAATCCCAGGCCGAATCCAAATCAAGGCCCCCCTAGCAAATGCTGAATATGTTGTGGCACAAATAATACCTGTCATTTCTTTCGCAGGTGATTCACCTCGACTGCTGTCATGTGTGTCTCCTGTAGGAGAGCTATCTGTGCTTGTTGCCTCTTTATATATGCATAGATGGTGCAATGCTTATTTGCTGTGTGCATGCCACTGACATTTAATGTAATGATTTTTAAATCTGTTTTGGGGGTTTTAGTAGCCATGTCATCTGGCGGCTAAAAGAAAACCGACTGTGACGCCCAGCTGAACCCTCGGGCCCTCCCCACTGGAATGGCAACCAGACACATACATTTTACATTTCCGCTAGTTTGCTCTGCTTTGGGTAATTGGGAAACTTGATATAGGGGAAGAATAGAACTAAACACCTTGAAACATTCCCTACTTGAAGGACCTATCGTTCGGCCGATATCTCCAGACTCCACTTCATGTACTGTCTTTAGTTCGTTTGTTTGAGGGAAGTGGCCGTACGTCTCCGCTAGCTGCCATCGTCAAGGCTGCCCGCAATTATTCGGTAAATTGGAGATGCCTAAGGGTTCCCCTCCACTCTCTCTCATGTGCAGCATTCCAGTCCGGTATATAGCCTTGCATTGCTCGGGATATCGTTCTGCGGTGTCCTGCTGAATTATAGCACCGTGCTCTTTCCAGATACTGCAGTCTCAGAGGATACATCACTCTGTGATCGTCTCACACCGGAGTGTTCCTCATATCAATGTTTCCGCTGTTTCAGGGGTCACTATCTGAGGTGTGACTGAGCCATCACAGGAGGTGTTCGCATCACTGACTTCCTCCTCTGAGGTGAATAAATGTGGGCCCTTCTCTCCATCCGAGCTTTCCCCTGTCAATCTCACCACGGCAGCCGCTTGTAGTGCTCTCCTGCACTCTGCTATGATTTGCTCAAGGTCTGGAGATTTTTTTGTAGTGGAATCGGATCATGGGCTCAGTTCTGTGAGGGTGACACGTTTGTGTTGCCGCCGATGACGGCCAGAGGGCCGGTGACTTTGTGTGTTCCTGTGACTGTCTGGGTCCGCCAAACGTTGCTCCGCCCAGGTGCTTGCCTCAGCTGGGTCCGTAAACAAGTGTGTGACTCCGTCATGTATAATTTTGAGACAAGCAGGGAATAGGAGAGCATATTGTATGTTTTTTTGGTGCAGGGTATGTTTAAGTGCTTTGTTGCTGGACAGTGTGGTAATAATCCGGGAAGAGCATAACCTATTTATCTTCTACAAAGAGTGGCCCTTTCTGTCTAGCTGCCCGGAGAACAGTGTCTCTGCCTTGATAATGGAGCAGTTTCAGTAAGAACGGTCGGGCGGTGATCCCGGTGGTGGTTTGCGAGCTGGGACCCGGTGTGCTCTCTCTACTGAAAAGAAAGGAGTTAAGTCGTTTGAGTGAATGTTTTAATCCATGTTTCGATATAACTAATTGGGCTGGACCCTTCTGCCCCCTCTGGCAGATTTAGGATGCGGATATTGCTGCGGCGGGAGCCTCCTTCCAGGTCATCCGCTTTGGTTTCCAGGATCTTCACCCTGGATTGCAGATCTTTCATGGCAGCTTGATGCAGCTGCACTTGCGGCTCAATGGTTTGGAGCGTTTTCTCCCCGTTTGACTTTGTCTGCCAGTTTCCTGTGGTCGTTCCGTAGTAGGTTAAGGTTCGTGGCCAGTTCTCCAAATCTGTTTTCCATTGTTTTGAATGTGCGATGGCCGCTAGAACTTTATTCAATTTGTCGGACATGGACTCTGTGCAGGAGGGCTCCCCTTCCGACTGGGTGGCCTTGGGGTCTGGGGAGATCGGTCTTGTGGCCACAGGTGCATGCGATGCTCCAGTTATACATTGACGTCCCATGTTGTACTGGGACCTTGTTATCGGTCAAGGGCTGGTCTCTGACTTGCACCCAGGGATCACATGGTTGGATGGCGGTGGATTTCTAAGTGCCGCTTTTCGCGGTTTATTGGCCTGCTCTTTCTGTTGGGGTTTATCTGTTGTAGGCACGGTCGATGGCAAATGATGCCCACTTTCAGTAGTTACATAAACAAAGTGGAATCCACTCTAGTAGTGGTAGTGATCCCTACAATGGTGCGGAGCCCTCGGCTGGTATCATTAAAAGGGTGCAGGGTGAGGTTGTCTGCTACATATTAGGATGCGTCAACCTCAAAAGTGCGTCGACATGTTTCGGAGTGTAGGAACTCCTTCTTCAGGACGAGGATATGCACAACTATCCTCACCTTACTCACATGAGATGTAGATGTAAAAGTGTACTCTACAAAAAATAATAAGGTGAAATGTACCTATTAGTGTTATTGCAAATAAAGTCTGTTGCGCCCAATTGGCGTAATTAGTACAGAACCTGTGAATAGACAAAAAATTTGTAAAATATAACATCTCAGATGGACGTCCATCTGAGATGTTATATTTTACAATTTTTTGCAGACAACGCCACCCTGCACCCTTTTAATGATACCAGCCGAGGGCCTAATAAAACATTTTTTATTTTTTTTCCTACGAGCCAGGTATCTTTTAACCATCACTTTCCACCACCTCACCACTCACACTTTTCTCCTCACACACACACCAACACATAGTTCACTTTCAGTGCTCCTACGTAGTCGTAAGTCGCAGCACACCGCATCCCGCAGAGGGGTGCGAAGACCCCAATGATGAAGCATGACACCAAGGGGCCTGTTGGTGTGTGAGGGGTATTCAAAACAACACTGTGTGCTCCCCACCATTGTAGGGATCACTACCACTACTAGAGTGGATTCCACTTTGTTTATGTAAATTGCCAGGGGAGACCGAATCCACTTCCTCCTCTCCCTCCCTCCTTCTGTTATATTTCTTCTTCTTTCTCACTTTCAGTAGTTGCCGCCTTGCGGTTGCTATGGGCAGAGGTTATGCCCCTGGCAGTTTAGGGTCCGCTGTTACAGCAAATTCACCTAGGAGGGGAAAGGGAAGAGGCAGATACTGCCGTGCAGCCCTGTCGATGTAACGGGGTGAGACCAAAGGTTATTGCGGCACCCCCTGACGGTCCCACGCGGTCCTATGCCACCTCGTAGCTTCTGGCCGTATCAGTGCGGGCCCCGGGTATCGCCCCGGCTGCTATTGACTTTTAGGCTTGCTCAATCGTGAAGTGTCTGTCTTGGCCCGCTCATCCATTGAGACGGCCTACGGCTTCGGGAGGGTCCTCTCCATTCTATATCGAGACTCCCGGGAGACGTGTGGCTGCAATCTCCTCTGCCACGGCTAAACCGGGTTGGGGTCAGCAGGGGTACACCCGGTGGCTTAGGGCAGCTTACCACAACCAGAACACACTCAGTTACCTCCGTCCACCCGCCCTGCGCCTCGAGTCCCGGCGCAGCATGGGTGGGCTTCTGTGGCCTGAAATGGTGGGGTGCAAGGAGCATCCCAGCAATGAAGTTCCTGCCCCTGTTCACCCGCTGCGTGCCTCGCAGCTTGGCGCCATGCAGATCGGTCCCAGGAGTCTATGAGGAGGGGATTAAAGTGCCAGGTCCAACCGAGGTGCTCCTCCAGCGTCAGTGAGGGGCTGTTCTTATTGCCCCATGCGGAGTCGATGCATTTGCATATCAGAGTTCTGACCTAGAAAGCTGACAAATTAAAGGCCCCACTCCTGTTTGGGTCGATCACGGTGCACCAACGCTCCTGGAGAACCGGCGGAGACAGCAGGTGACTTTTAGGGGAGCCCTCATCGGCTCAGATCAGTATGTCCGGAGCGCATGCTACCATCCGCAGCCCCGTGATGCCCAAGATGGGCCAGGCCTGGGCTGGATACTTTGGTGAGGCGAGGGGGCCTACCTCGGTCAGTGGTCCCTCAGCCCTTCTCAGCCTCCCATCGTGCGCCTCGAGTCCCAGCGCTGTGCGGTGGGAAGCCACAGCATCTGAGTGTGGAGGGGTGCAGGGTGCAGCACTTTACTCCGGGGGCAGGCAAGGGACGCCCCAGGCCAGATCCCCGAGGCAGGGGCCGTTCCGCGTGGAGCCCAGTATTCATTACAGTCTCCACCCGGGGTCCCACCGTCCGCAGGTCACACCCACCTGCAATACCTGGAGTCACAGGGGCACCCAGGGGGCCGTTTCATCTTCCTCCTTGCCGTGGTGGTAAAGGACGGGGAACCACCTGATTGACTTCTCGACCCCGCCATCTCCGCGGCGGGCCTTCAACCGCAGATGGGCGCCTCCATATTGGCCTCGTTGCTGGGCAGTCGTATAGGTCTCTCTTGGTTCAGGAACTGCCTCCCGGTCCGCCTGCTCCGGTGCTGATTTTCGGTGGGTTTTGGGGTAGTTACGGCATGGATGACTGTTGATTGCGTGGGCTGCCGAGCGGACCACCAAGAAGGTACATCCGCCATCTTAGCCGGCTTGGCCACGCCCCTGCATTTCAAGGTCCTCTAATATGTGATAATGGAGAAATAGGAGGGAAAGTGAAACAAAATAATTGCCTAGGATCACACAATTTGGTTAAGTGGAGAAGCTGGGATTAATCACAGGTTTTCTGGATTCACATTGTGCAATTCAGCCACTAGATCTATGTGCTTCGCTTCCTCTACAACTACCTTAACGCCAATTGCCAACTCCTGACCACCACCCTGCTGGCATAAATGAGGCGCTCTATCACATCACAGACCGAAAGTTTGTGGCCCTTGGGAAATTATTTGTTAGTACGGATGCCCTAATCTTCTTACTTTTTGCAGGATGTGGTTTCTTTGGCTCTTTTTCCTTCTACACGTGACTCTTGTATAGAGTATACCCAGCTTCTAGGCTTCTTATTGGGTATCTGAAAGAGACATGTTAGTGATAGATCTTTACCTTAGAATATCCCCAGGCGTCAGACTGGCTCCGGAAAGTTTTTTGTCAGCAGTACCCCAGTGCATCCATCGGTGGCATTGTGCAGCTCCGCTTCCATCGCTGGTGTCGTAAGCACCGAGATGATGTCACGGAGACTACTTGGGCGCCACCCATGCGCGCTGTCAGTTCTTTCTTTTTCCGCGCCAGCAAGCACAGATCCGGTTAGAGCACGTACCCTAGTAACTTTATGACTTAACTTTTTTGAGACTTTTGTCTCTACTTCTTTTGAGTCTTTGTCTCCTGGTGCCGCGTAGGGATGCCTGGGTTTAAATCCTGCGGGGCCGTACGATGTCGGTGGCCGACCCCCATGTCGTCTGTCTCTACTGTCTGGCCATGGCTCTGTCTGACCCCCTGTCATGTTTCGTCTGTCTGGCCATGGCTCCGAAGGCTTTGTGGGAGCAGTCCCGAAAGCTGCTGGAGGCCCGGCAATCATCTCCGCACCGTTCGAGGTCCAGGGGTCGATCGAGGGACCAACCGCGGAGCCATCCCCATCGCTCCTCAGGGTCGAAGTCTTCACACTAGGAGTCAGATAAGAGACGTCATTAGAAAAAGTTGAAGCGTTTGCGCTCTCCGACCTCCCTCCGTCAGTCTCCGGACGAGGGTGCCAGGCGTACTTTCCCCGCTGCTCCGTTGGAGCCTGTGAGTCCCAGGGCCTACCCACCTTATCCGGGTCCGTCGACGACTCTGGCCCAGGTACAAAGAATTTCTTGCTGCCATGGACCACCTTTTCAGGCCTCTGGCTCCTGCCAGCGCGCCTTCGGGCCCCGCGTCCCAGCTGAGGGCCCTTGCTTGCCGCCGGCTCCGCCAGCGGCTCTATAGTCTGTGCCGCCAGCGCCTTCCGCCCCGGCGCCGCAAGGTCCTCCGCCGGCGACTCCGGCCCCGGTGGCGGCTCCAGCCCTGGTGCCTCCCTCGGCTCCATTCCCAGTGCCGCAATGGGTCAAGTTCGTCCCACCTCCGCCCTTGCCCGGATTTCCGGACAATTTTGCTCCAGGTTGGGACCCTACTTGGGACATGGAGGTGGATCGGCGCCGTGCCCAGCGCCGTTGGACCATTTGTATTCCCCTGTACCTCCCCTGCCGCAGCAGCCTGTGCCTCGTGCGGTGGAGGAGGGGGACGACTGGGAGGGGTCTGAGGACCCTCTTGCACGGCAGTGCGACTCTGAACAGAAGTGGTACAAAAGGGGGTGGTGATGGACGGAGCATCTGAACCAATCAAACACTCGCACCCAGTCAACAGATCTGGGTTTAATCCATCGCCGTTCTTTAGCCCACTCTGCCACCCCAGTTCAGACATGGCCATATGCAAATCAGTCTGACCCTGTGCCTCGTTGTTGTTGCGAGAGGAGACGCAAGCAAAAAATAGGTAAGCGGATATCCTCGGAACGCTTAAACCCATTTAGAATCACAAATCTAAATACAGCGCCCTTGAATTTTCCTTTTTAATGTTGCAGAATAAGGAAAACTGCACGAGCATTGAATTATGAGAAGGATTAAAGACACCACCTAAAGCGCGAGAGGAATTGCGGTGAGTGGCTCAGTGGCTCGCTACCCAAAGCGCAATCTTTAAATACATGCAGAAACTATAATAGCATTTCGGTCACTCATTTTCACAGAAACAAGTGAGAAGAGGGGTTCCGTGTAACCGTAACTAAGATAGACGGAAAATAACAAACAACATTGACCCTTCAGGAGACATCCAGAAAGGTAAACACTTTGCCTTAGGCTTCACATAACGGCTGATTATCAGCATTTAATGATGTTGGATAGATTCATTTAACATGAACCAATTTTTATATTTCTAGAAGCACGCACACCGCTTCATTCTAAAGATTCAAGTGTGACCTTTACCTCTACAACTCAGAGGTAAGGCGCCTTGTTTTTTTACCATTTCTAAAACAGTGAAAACCCAAGGAAGGGGTTCTAATAAGCACATATATGTTTTTTATCACTAGGATAAGGATTGGAAAAAGATTCACTCAGCCCTGATGAGAGTGTGGGCACAGGATACCCACGCTTGAAACGCGTCGGCATAAAAGGACTAAATCCCACAAGTTTGACATAAAGGATTAAATCCTAAAATTATTGAAAAAGTCTATTGTTGACAAAGGGGACTGAACCTTATCGATTTAAATTATCTGTTGGCACTTTAGTAATTTTGATATGATTGCATGTATGCATTGATGTCTATTGAATAATAAGTTGGACATCGTATTTTATTGCACTATTCTTTTTTTCCACCTGTTTGTTTTAAATTCACGTCATATCATGAAATGAAATGTATTGACTGTTCGTTTTTCTATGTTTACACATATGTTGTTGTAAAAGTTACTCACTAAAACGTGTGGCTATGTTTGTGGAGAACTCCTTGTTCTCTTTCTAAAATATCATGTTTTCTTAAAAAAACAAATAAAAGGCATAAATAATTGCCGAGATGAACATGATAAAGTTGGTTCATTTCTTGCTTTAAATCATTTGAGATTAAACAATAGGAAGTGTGGGTACTTTCTTGTTTTTCTAACTTATGGTGACAAAGCGGTACAAAAGGGGGTGGTGATGGACGGAGCATCTGAACCAATCAAACACTCACACCCAGTCAACAGATCTGGGTTTAATCCATCACCGTTCTTTAGCCCACTCTGCCACCCCAGTTCAGACATGGCCATATGCTAATCAGTCTGACCCTGTGCCTCATGGGAACAGTCCAGCCCGAACTGCCAAGCCAGAAGTGGGCGGAGGATTCCTCTGAGCCTGGTTTTCTGTCTCCTCCTGCTGTCATGGGCGAGGACGCCACATATACTGTGGTGCTCCGTAGAGCAGCTGAGGCCCTTGACCTTGATCTGTCTACTGTCACTCCGAAAACCAACCTCCTCACTGAAGTTCTTCAGCCGGCTGCAAGTTCTATGAAGCCTCTGCTTCCGTTCAATGAGGCATTAACGTATGTTTTGATGGGCACCTGGTCTAGACCAGCCACAGGGGTTCCTGTGGATAAGAACGTGGCCATGCGTCATCGCCCGGCTCCGGGTGACCCTGCCTTTTTAACAAACCATCCAATTCCGGAGAGCCTGGCCATCCAGGCCACTGCTTCCCAAAGCGCATTACCTACTGCCCTGCCGGATAAGAAATCAAAGAAGCTGGAGCAGTTTACAAGAAATTGTTTTCCTCTGCCAGCTTGGGGCTGCGGTCAGTCAACACCGCATGCCTCTTTGGCCGCTACTCTCACGCTGTGTGGGACACGGTGGCGCAGACGCTGCTCCAGTGTCTGGAGGAGGTTCGGGCTGTACTTTCCCAAGCTGTTGCGGAGGGGAAAGACGCCACAAAGTTTGCCATCCGGTGTGAGCTGGATGCCGCGGAATCTCTGGGTAGGGCGATCTCCACGACAGTGGCCCTACATCGCCATGCCTGGCTGCGGTCCACAGGGTTTTCAGGGGATGTTCAGAGTTCCCTCATGGACATGCCCTTTGATGGTACTCGCCTGATTGGCGATAAGGCGGACAGTGCACTGGAACGTTTTAAGGACTCTTGGGCTACGGCCAAGTCCTTGGGTCTCTCCACCAAGCGCCTGGCCACATCTACCTTTTGATCCTTTCGTGGCCATGGAAGAGGCGCCCCTACACGTTCGTTAAGCCAGAAGCCTGCGCAGAACCAACCTCAGCACGGCCGCGGATGTGGTGGCCGCCGTGGCGGCACAGGGGGCCAGAGTGCGGGTACGTCCACCTCCGCTCTTGCAGCAGCCGCCTCAAAGCCTTCCTAGTCCAAGCTTTGGGGTGCACCCCACGCTGGAGGGCGGCAGGATTCAACATCACATCCCCACTGGCTTTATGTCACTTCAGGCAGGTGGGTGCTGCAACACATACGAAGGGGCTACTCCCTCCCCTTCGAGTCTGCCCCCCCAGCCATGCCACCTTAGTTCCACCGCATGTCGGGGGATCACTTTGCGCTTCTCCTCCAGGAAGTCATGGCCCTCTTGGCCAAGGGGGCCATCGAGCGAGTTCCTGGGCTAGAAGTAGGACGTGGTTGTTATTCCCACTACTTTCTGGTCCCCAAAAAGGAGAAAGGGGGCCTGTGCCCCATCTTGGACCTCAGGAACCTCAATCGCTTTCTCCGAAAGGAGAAGTTCAAGATGTTGACTCTGGCTCAGGTCTTGGCTGCCCTTAACCCTGGAGACTGGATGGTAGCGTTGGACTTGCAGAACGCATATTTTCATATCCCCGTCCTGCCGGCCCACCGATGTTACCTGCAGTTCACGGTAGGCCAGGAGCATTTCAGTTTGCTGTGCTCCCCTTCGGCCTTACCAGTGCCCTTCGGGTGTTCACGAAAGTGATGGCGTCGGTCGCAGCTCACCTGCGCAGATCAGGAGTTTCAGTCTTCCCCTATCTCGATGACTGGCTGTTGAAGGTGGGCTCGCCCCAGGCAGTCGTTTCCCACCTCCAGACTACGGCGACCTCCTGCATTTGCTGGGGTTCTCCATCAACATGCTGAAGTCGCACCTGAGTCCCTCTCAGAAGCTCCCCTTCATCGGAGCGTTTCTGGATTCGAAGCGATTTCGGGTTCATCCTCCCGAGCAGCGAGTCCGTGATATTCAGGCTATGATTCCGATCTTTCTGCCTCTATCCCAGGTTTCAGTCAGGATGACCCTTCAGCTCCTGGTCCTGATGGCCTTCTGCATCCTGCTAATGCAACATGCCAGATGGCATGTGCTGGCTCTGAAGTGGGACCTAAAGTTCCAGTGGGCACAGCATCAGGGCAACCTGTCCGATCACGTCCAGATCTCGGAGGGCACTGCACGACCATTGCAGTGGTGACTCACGATTCACGATTGAGTCAATGGCAGATCCCTCTCCCTTCCCCAACTGGAGCACACAGTGGTGACGGGTGCGTTCCTCCTGGGATGGGGTGGCCACTTGGGAGAGGCGGAGATCAGGGGCCTCTGGTCTCCGGCGGAGTCCCGGCTCCAGATCAAACTTTTGGAGCTTCGGGCGATCCAACTTGCACTGAAAGCATTCCTTCCCTCTGTCCGGGGAAGTGTGGTGCAGGTGTTCACGGACAACACCACCGCCATGTGGTATTGCAACAATCAGGGCAGGGTTGGGTCGTGGACCCTATGTCAGGAGGCTCTGCGCCTCTGGACATGGCTGGAACATCAAGGCATCACCTGGCAGGCTCTCTGAATGCCAGGGCGGACAAACTCAGCCGCCGGTGCATGATGGATCACGAATGGTGTCTGAACTCGGACGTGGCACAAGGTCTCTTCCTGCAGTGGATAGAACCTTGGTTAGATCTATTCGCCACCGAAGAGACCGCTCAATGTCATCAGTTCTGCTCATTGGAATTTCCAAGGCGGCACTCGCTCGGCGACGCTTTTCGGTACGAGTGGAGCTGCGGTCTGTTGTACGCCTGCCTTCCGCCTATACCACTTCTGCCCAGAGTGCTGAAAAAGATTTGGTGCGACTGGGCCCAAGTCATCCTTTGGCTCCGGATTGGGCACAAAGATACGTATCCGGAGCTACTCAGCATGGCAATTGATCCCCCGATCTGACTGCTTCTTCGGGAGGATCTTCTGTCGCAGCAGCAGGGGACGGTCCTCCACCTGAACCTGTCCAGCCTCCACCTCCATGCGTGAAGATTGAGCGGCGACAGTTGACAGCTTTCGATCTTCCTCCTGAAGTCTGTGATGTCATTCTGCCAGCCAGGCGTCCCTCCACTAAGACAGTATACGCCTGCAGGTGGAACAAGTTTGTGGCATGGTGCACAGCGAAGGCTGTGGATCCCCTTTCTGACCCTCTTTCTGAGGTCCTTCTGTTCCTTCTTTCTTTGGCCCAGCAGGGCTCTGCTCTGGGTACTGTCAAAGGTTATCTTTCGGCCATCTCCGCCTTTCTACGGCTCCCAGATCAGCCTTTTCTTTTTAAGTCCCCGGTTGTTAACCGCTTCCTCAAAGGCATTACACACTCGTTTCCTCCCATGCCTTTCATAATGCCTCAATGGTACTTAAATCTTGTCTTGACCTATCTGATGTGCACTCCCTTTGTGCCCCTTCATAACTGTCCTTTTCGTCTTCTCACTCTTAGGATGGCTTTCCTGGTAGCTATCACCTCTGCCAGAAGAGTGAGCTCCAGGCTCTTTCTTCTAAACCTCCTTTCCTTTCTGTTCATCCGGACAAGGTGGTTTTAAGGACCCGTCCTTCTTTCCTCCCAAAGATTGTCAAGCCCTTCCACATCCGGCAGACTATCACTTTTCCCACCTTCTTTCCACCTCCGCATCCTTCAAGGCTCCACCGTCTGGACCCAAAACGTGCGCTCTTGTTCGATCTGAAGCGCACACAACAGTTCCGGGTGGATGACCAACTTTTTGTTTGGTACGTGGGCCTCGCATTACTGCCTTGACAGTGAAGTGCGGAGAGACTGCTTCTTTGGCCGTTCTGTTCTCCGTGACTTTCTGGTGTAATCTTGTTCACAGACCCACCACCGGTGTTGGTATTGCTGGGGTATTTATTCTAAGGTAAGAAACCTATCACTAACGTGTCTCTTTCAGATGCACAAGTTACTACTTGTGTAATGATATATCTGTAAGAGACATTAGTTAGGGATAGATTCCTTACCGCCCCACCCATCCTCCCCGTTCTGCGAACTGATTTCTAGGGTTAAGGCCATCCCTTTCAGGGCCCTAGTTTCATGGCACCAGTGGTCAGTTTCTTGCATGGCTCTGCATTCCTGGCGCGGAAAATCGTGTACAGAACTGATGTCTGCGTGCATGGGTGGCGCCTTAGTAGTCTCCGTGACGTCATCTCTGCGCTTACGACGCCAGCGACGGATGCGGAGCCGCACAACGCCACCTACCGATGCGCAGGGGTACTGCTGACGAAAAACTTTCCGGATCCAGTCTGACACCTGGGGATATTCTAAGGTAAGGAATCTATCACTAACTAATGTCCCTTACAGATATATTGTTACACAAGTAGTAACTTGTGCTTTTATACCTGGCCACGATTTAGAGTTCTGCAGCTGAGGCTTAATGCTATGCACATTTTTCACAGTTTATCAGTGGGTCGTAAAGGTGCTCGGACTTGATGCATGTCCAATGTTTGGCCCCTCTGCAGAGCTAAACACACCAACTATCACTTATTTGGCAATTGTAATTGTGAGCTTTAGAGAAAGTGCCTGAAAGTATACAAAGCTATCTAAATATTTATGAAGAGAGTAGAAAAAATGCGTGCTTCCAGGTGAGTGGTTGTGTGCGAGGGGGATTGTGAAGTGAAGGCAATGGAAGAAAGTATGAGCAGAAGTAGAGAATGAAAAGTCAGCGCTGAAGAGGAAAGTCATGGTGTGAGATATGCATATAGAGGATTTCAGAATCAAGTGGAGAAAAAGGTGCAAGTGTTTGATAGAATTAGAGAGGAAAGTGGTGTGGAGTGGAGAGCAGGAGTCATTGGGAGACCCGAACACCACTACCCCTTTCAAGGACCTTAGTAATGTTTAATTCACAGTCTCCTATTTTCAGAATTTAAACATTGAATTATTCACAACACAATCATTGTAGCTCATTTATCTTATGCTGTTAATAAGCGTTGGCAAAGGCAATAGGTCTGGCTTGTTTTAGGGCAATGTCCGTTATGGGATATGTCTGGATATATACAGAAAAACAGAGCTTACAGACAGGCACTAAAATACTTGTCAGGTGGAACACTGTGGAAAACTTAGGAGTTTAGTTCACATGTTTTAACCCACTTCTGTAATGAAATGGGCCACGGCTCTTGGAAAGGACACCAAGTGACACTTCTTAGGCCATACCTTTTTTAAGACACCCGACACATTTCTCAACTTACTAAAAGCCTTGGTGAGTTCTGTTATTTATCACTGATGTCTGTAGCCCACAGTTTTTGTTCATTCTAAATTTGATAGCCATTGTACATTTGCCCTTTAGGTACCTGACTTTCTCATGGTAGGGAGGGCAAGCCGCCAACAGACTCCATTATTTAGTTCCATTGTGAGTCAAAAGATAGTACTCAACAGCTTCAATGTTGAGTGTAATTATTTGGAAAAAGAACAGTACTATAATCTGAATGTAGAACATATAAATCCTTTTTCAGATTAATCTGGTGCATTTCTGCCTTCTTGTTTGCTCTATTATTTTAACCTCTTCACAGCCCAGTCCTTCTATATCCCCGTACCTGGAGTTCCGAGGGTTAATTGTACCACAAGGGCATGTTGTTCTACTTTGTTCTAGCTATGTTTTGCTATTCTTTTCATTGTACCCTGTAGGGTGCCTGGCTTTTGATGTTTTCGTCGGCTGTTGGGTCCCTTCTAAGACATTGTATACGCTGTCGCTTGCATCCATGTTATCTTAAAGGGGGCTTAGAGAATGCCCATTACTTACTATTGGTTGGCTTAATAAGCAGTCATTTTCTTGCTTCTTATTGGATAGTGCAAGCTCGCTTCACCTCCTGTTTGTGTGTTTGACCTTTTTCTGGAGCATGTACAAAGTACTGCTTCCTGGGGGGAACATGGCGGCCTCGAGCTAGCTGCGGTCGGGAGCTCTCTCCACCGTTAGTGGGAAGTGGAATGTGAGCGCGGTTCTGTGCCGGCTACGTTAGGGAAAGCATTGGCGGTTCTTGTGCGCACAACTTACTAACTATGTTCCCGATTGCCTTTTACTTGTTCTTGCTTCTTCCTTCTACATTGTTTGATTACGGAGTGGAGAGTAGGGAGGAGACTGACCTGACCTGGGGCGGTGGCGGCAGTGGCAGTGAGAGTCGGCTTCCTGCGAGGTGCCGGTTCGCCTCGCTGTTTCCCGTGGCGGCAGGGAGCTGGGAGAAGACTGGCCTGAGGCGGCAGCGTGGCTCAGTTGGTACCGCCGCGCTGCAGCAAGAGTCCGCTTCCCGCGGGGAGCCGCTTCCTCACATTTCTACCTTGCTGGAGTTGGAGGCTCCTGAAGTGGGATTGCTTCTTTGTAAACCGCAACACAGGCCGCACATATGAAAGCGGTAAGGAGGAAAGGGGATACACCGCAAGCTTGTATTGAGGCGGAGCCAAGTTTAGCTGTAGAAAAACCTAGTTATAAATCCTCTGAAGTCAGTGAAAAAAAGGGGAAGCATTGTAGTCTTGGGCCAGAACAGGATATAAATAGATATACTCTACGGAGTAGGGGTGCCTGGGGGAAAGGTGACCTGCAGAGTTCCTTAAGTAGTACCTCCCGAAATATCACCCAAAAGGAAGGCCCAATAACATCACCAAAATCTCCAACTCCACCGGATCAGTTAAAATACGCATTAAAACAACTGAAAGCGGTGAAGGCGGGTAGTTGTCAGGTAGAGATTAGTAAGCCACAGTTAAGCACGAAGAATCAGCAAAAAAAGAAACACACGAAAATAAGTCACTCCCTCCGCTCATATTTTGAAGTAAAAGAGCAATCGCAAAGTGATCAGGTGGAGCCTCCCCAGCAAGAGAACTCCAACGCAAAGAGCGCAATGGCTTCAGGTGGGCCACCTGCTGCTGCCTCTAAACAGCCCCCTCCAAACAACTTCTATTGAAGAACAGATACGATGCTCTGCTAACTCTTGAAGGGGATAACACCCCCCCCCCACCAGGGGGTCAAACTGTTACTTTAACTGATCCAGTGCAATCTCCAAACTCGCTTACTCTTTCTCCCCATAACAAGGACTCTAGTTCAGTGGTACCTGAAAATGCTATGGTGGCATTATTCGCGGAATTAAGAGAGAGGTTTGCGACCTCAGAGTCTAACCAACAAAAAATCCAAGGGTATTGTGAAACAATGGAAGAGAAAAATAACAGCTTAATAGACAGAGTGGGAACTATGGAAATGACATAAAAAGAAATTTCGAGTAAAGTAAATACTAATCACGAAGAGATTTTGAAGCTTAAGAAAAATTAGAGGGATCTCAGAGACAAGCTGGAGTCCCTGAAAAATAATGCGAGAAGGAACAATATCAGAATTCTGAATGTTCCGTAAGGGAAGGAAGATGGAGATATTAAGGCCTTCGTAAGTACTCTTTTAAAAGAGTTCAACTCCCATTTAGACCTGGATACCATAGAGCAAGATATCCAAAGAGTGCATCGTGACCCCTTTGTGGTACGTCCTGGAAGGAAAACCGCCAGGAGGATTTTAGTAAATTTTAAAGCGTACACACTAAAGGAGACCATCCTTGCGGCAGCTTTAAAAGCCGGAACATATAAGAAGTGGGATTGGTCCTTTCGTATTAGATCTGATGTCTCACGTGAAACACTAGACAGGCAGTGGGAACTAGGGAAGTACATTCAAGACTTAAGGGCCCTTGGTGATACGGCTAATATCCGTTTCCCTGCCACGTTAAAGGTTATGAGGAACAATAAAAGGCATGTCTTTAGAGCACCGGAAGATGTAAAGGCTTTTATTGACCAGATAAAGGCACAGCCATAAGCACATTTGAGATTAGTCGCCCATTAGGGTGTGAAAGCGCTTGTAAGAGGTGTTATTAAACCTCAAAGTATTAGGGAGGGTTCCCCATGGAGTGTGGGGTGGGTCACGGGTAAAAACTTAGAGAATTATTTTAAGCACATTAGGTGTGGGAGCATGTGGGAGAAAAAGAAAAACATTTTTTATCCTCTAATGTTTGATTCAGTTGAGTCGGTCTCCTTTTTCTTATATGTAAAGTCAGAAAATAGGGGTTACCATTTCTAATATGGAACTGAACTATTGCTAAGGGACATTAAAAGGTTGTTTTCGTTGTATTATGGCAAGATCAGATAAAAGTAACCCCCTAAGAGTTTTAACATGGAATGTGAATGGCCTAAGAGTAGCCCCAAGGAAAAACAAAATATTAGAGTATTTGAAGCTGAGTGAGGTGGATGTAATTTTTATTCAGGAATCCAATCTGTTAAAAGAGGAGTGGCGTGAAATCATTAAAACCCAAACATGGATTGCCCACTGCATTTGCACCTCCCAGACAGTTGTAGTTAAGGGGGCTGCAATATTATTTAAAAAGACAGCTCATTGCACTATAGATGAAGTGAAAGTAGATTGTCAGGGTAGATGGGTGATTGTTAGGGTTAAACGTCAAGGAATATGGTTGGTCTTTGTCTCATATTATGGCCCCAATGTAGATGACCCTCTTCGCACATTAATGCTCCCTCTACTTGAATTTAATGATACTATCATAATGGGTGGTGGTTTTAATGTTATCCTTGACCCGGATAAGGACACCTCCTCCAAATTTCGCTATGAGGCTTCCGCCAAAATGAGATCAGCCTTGAGGTCTATGGTTCAAGATCTTGGTTTAGTAGATATCTGGAGATTAAATAAAACAAGAGGGAGGGTAGTGCTAAGTAATCGCACAGAGGATTTTACATTTCACAATAAGAAACATGGACATCGATCAAGGATTGATTTTTTCTTGATGTCAACCTCTTTAACTAATTCAGTTACGGAAATCACCCACTTACTGGAACACTTATCGGATCACTCGGCAATCCTTTTACACTTAGAGATTAGAAACATTTCCTCAGAAAGGCGCTGGACCTTAAATCGATCTCTACTCTTTGAGGCGTCTGTTGTCGAGAATGTAATAAATCAAACAAAGGAATTTTTTCTTTTTAACCTCGATTCGGCCCCCTTAAACAAGGTCTGGGACACGGTTAAGGCACTTTTTAGAGGTATGATGATCAGCCAGAGTGCGAGGGAGAATAAGAAAAGAAAAAAGAATTTTCATGTTTAGAGGAGCAGATAAAAGTAGCTCAAGGGAAGCTTATTCATACCTCACTGGCAGAAATGAAGCCCAAATTAGAAGCAGATCTTGTTAAGGCCAGGGCTCAATTAGCCGATTATCTAGAACTTAGAATAAAAATAGATGGGAAGCGAGCAGACTAGGCAATTACAGGTATGGGGTGGGCAGTGGTAAATTATTGGCCTGGCCAAAACAGATAGAACCAGGAATAATATTACGGATTTGAAAGATCAAGTTACAGGTGATATTATTACTGAAGATAGGGCCATAGAGCGGGAATTTGTTCGGTTCTTCCAGGACCTTTACACAGAAGATTTATCCCCAAATAAAGCTCAGATAGCTGGGTTCTTTAGCAATATTGATATTCCCCGGTTAAGCAACCAAAATAAAGAAGAGTTAGCGGCCCCCATCTCACAGGAAGAAATACTGTAATTAGAGGCCTGAAAAAGGGTAAGGCGGCTGGCCCTGACGCCATTCCTAATGAGATCTATATTCAGTTGAGGTAAGTTTTAGCGCCCATTTTGCTAGACCTCTTCAATTCTATATATATTTTAAAACAAGATACTCCACCCTCATGGGACTTGGCAACCATCATTATCCTTC
Organism: Lissotriton helveticus; assembly: GCF_964261635.1. NCBI lineage: Eukaryota > Metazoa > Chordata > Amphibia > Caudata > Salamandridae > Lissotriton > Lissotriton helveticus. The sequence goes on from NC_136057.1 coordinate 1,371,022,372, forward strand.
TTAAACCCAATAAAAACCCAAGACAATGTGAATCATATAGACCAATATCGCTGCTTAACAGAGACTACAACATTTTCACACAGATTCTTAACAAGAGGCTGGAGCGAATGGTCGGATTAATTATTCCAATGACCAGGAGGGTTTCATGAAGGGGAGGCATTTAGAGGATTTAACGCATGATTTAATTGTAGCTATAGACCTAGCTGTAGAGTATGAAAAGCCCCTGTCTATAATAACATGCGATACGGCAAAAGCCTTCGATAGGGTTAGCTGGCCCTTTTTACATGATGTAATCCTGCATTTTAATATGGGAGAAGTATTTGGGTCAGCAATTAAGACCTTATATAAGAATCCCAGGGCCCGGGTTTTGGTTAACGGTGCTCTTTCTGAGATTGTTAGAATAAGCAGAGGATCCAGACAAGGCTGCCCTCTTTCCCCTATTCTCTTTAACTTATATATTGAGCCACTCGCCATTAAGTTGAGACAATGTAAAAAAATATTTCCATTCACATGCAATAATTGGGGAAAAAAGATAAGTCTTTATGCGGATGATTTAATGATCTTTACAACCCACCTCGAA